>NW_025963569.1:0-300000 GCF_910591885.1 Bombus terrestris | reverse complement strand
CATTTGTTTACTTATTGTTTGTTATCTTAGTTAACCGATAAACTAATTATTTATCAAACTTTGTAAAGAAATATAATTTTATGTAAATACAACCTTTATTGAACATCATGATGGCAAATGCTAACGAAGAATCGTCTCGCGCTCGAAATCCAAACGACAATTCGACATATATAATAATTCGACATATATTCGACATATATTCGTTATACGTTATATAGTAATAGTATATAACGTTATGCGTTACATAGTAATAGTATATAACGTTATACGTTATATAGTAATAGTATATAACGTTATACGTTATATAGTAATATTATATAACGTTATGCGTTATATAGTAATAGTATATAACGTTATACGTTAGTACGTAATAATATACAACGTTATACGTGATATGGCAATACTATATAACGTTATACGTTATATAGTAATAGTATATAACGTTATACGTTATATAGTAATAGTATATAACGTTATACGTTATATAGTAATAGTATATAACGTTATACGTGATATGGTAATACTATATAAAGTTATACGCTATTACGTAATAGTATATAACGTTATACGTTAATACGTAATAGTATATATCGTTATACGTTATATAGTAATAGTATATAGCGATATACGTTATATAGTAATAGTATATAACGTTATACGTTATATAGTAATAGTATATAACGTTATACGTTATATAGTAATAGTATATAACGTTATACGTTAATACGTAATAGTATATATCGTTATACGTTATATAGTATAAGTATATAACGTCATACGTTATATAGTAATAGTATATAACGTTATACGTTATATAGTAATATTACATAACGTTATGTGTTATATAGTAATAGTATATAACGTTATACGTTACATAGTAATAGTATATAACGTTATACGTTATATAGTAATGGTATATAACGTTATACGTGATATGGTAAAACTATATAACGTTATACGCTAATACGTAATAGTATATATCGTTATACGTTATATAGTAATAGTATATAACGTTATACGTTAATACGTAATAGTATATATCGTTATACGTTATATAGTAATAGTATATAGCGATATACGTTATATAGTAATAGTATATAACGTTATACGTTAGTACGTAATAGTATATAACGTTATGCGTTAATACGTAACAGTATATATCGTTATACGTTATATAGTAACAGTATATAACGTTATACGTTATATAGTAATAGTATATAACGTTATACGTTATATAGTAATAGTATATAACGTTATACGTTATATAGTAATAGTATATAACGTTATGCATTATATAGTAATAGTATATAACGTTATACGATAGTACGGAATAGTATATATCGTTATACGTTATATAGTAATAGTATATAACATTATACGTTAGTACGTAATAATATACAACGTTATACGTGATATGGCAATACTATATAACGTTATACGTTATTACGTAATAGTATATAACGTTATACGTTAGTACGTAATAATATACAACGTTATACGTGATATGGTAATACTATATAACGTTATACGTTAATACGTAATAGTATATATCGTTATACGTTATATAGTAATAGTATATAACGTTATACGTTATATAGTAATAGTATATAACGTTATACGTTATATAGTAATAGTATATAACGTTATACGTTAATACGTAATAGTATATATCGTTATTCGTTATATAGTAATAGTATATAACGTTATACGTTATATAGTAATAGTATAGAACGTTATACGTTATATAGTAATAGTATATAACGTTATACGTTATATAGTAATAGTATATAACGTTATACGTTAGTACGCAATAATATACAACGTTATACGTGATATGGCAATACTATATAACGTTATACGTTATTACGTAATAGTATATAACGTTATACGTTAGTACGTAATAATATACAACGTTATACGTGATATGGCAATACTATATAACGTTATACGTTATTACGTAATAGTATATATCGTTATACGTTATATAGTAATAGTATATAACGTTATACGTTATATAGTAATAGTATATAACGTTATACGTTATATAGTAATAGTATATAACGTTATACGTTAATACGTAATAGTATATATCGTTATTCGTTATATAGTAATAGTATATAACGTTATACGTTATATAGTAATAGTCTATAACGTTATACGTTATATAGTAATAGTATATCACGTTATACGTTATATAGTAATAGTATATAACGTTATACGTTATATAGTAATCGTATATAACGTTATACGTTAGTACGTAATAATATACAACGTTATACGTGATATGGCAATACTATATAGCGTTATACGTTATTACGTAATAGTATATAACGTTATACGTTAGTACGTAATAATATACAACGTTATACGTGATATGGCATTACTATATAACGTTATACGTTATTACGTAATAGTATATATCGTTATACGTTATATAGTAATAGTATATAACGTTATACGTTATATAGTAATAGTATATAACGTTATACGTTATATAGTAATAGTATATAACGTTATACGTTAATACGTAATAGTATATATCGTTATACGTTATATAGTAATAGTATATAACGTTATGCGTTATATAGTAATAGTATATAACGTTATACGATATATAGTATAAGTATATAACGTTATACGTTATATAATAGTAGTATATAACGTTATACGTTATATAGTAATATTATATAACGTTATGCGTCATATAGTAATAGTATATAACGTTATACGTTAATACGTAATAGTATATATCGTTATACGTTATATAGTAATAGTATATAACGTTATACGTTATATAGTAATAGTATATAACGTTATACGTTATATAGTAATATTATATAACGTTATGCGTTATATAGTAATAGTATATAACGTTATACGTTATATAGTAATAGTATATAACGTTATACGTTATATAGTAATAGTATATAACGTTATACGTTAGTACGTAATAATATACAACGTTATACGTTATTACGTAATAGTATATAACGTTATACGTTATATAGTAATAGTATATAACGTTATACGTTATATAGTAATAGTATATAACGTTATACGTTAGTACGTAATAATATACAACGTTATACGTGATATGGTAATACTATATAACGTTATACGTTAATACGTAATAGTATATATCGTTATACGTTATATAGTAATAGTATATAACGTTATACGTTATATAGTAATAGTATATAACGTTATACGTTAGTACGCAATAATATACAACGTTATACGTGATATGGCAATACTATATAACGTTATACGTTATTACGTAATAGTATATAACGTTATACGTTAGTACGTAATAATATACAACGTTATACGTGATATGGCAATACTATATAACGTTATACGTTATTACGTAATAGTATATATCGTTATACGTTATATAGTAATAGTATATAACGTTATACGTTATATAGTAATAGTATATAACGTTATACGTTATATAGTAATAGTATATAACGTTATACGTTAATACGTAATAGTATATATCGTTATTCGTTATATAGTAATAGTATATAACGTTATACGTTATATAGTAATAGTCTATAACGTTATACGTTATATAGTAATAGTATATCACGTTATACGTTATATAGTAATAGTATATAACGTTATACGTTATATAGTAATCGTATATAACGTTATACGTTAGTACGTAATAATATACAACGTTATACGTGATATGGCAATACTATATAGCGTTATACGTTATTACGTAATAGTATATAACGTTATACGTTAGTACGTAATAATATACAACGTTATACGTGATATGGCATTACTATATAACGTTATACGTTATTACGTAATAGTATATATCGTTATACGTTATATAGTAATAGTATATAACGTTATACGTTATATAGTAATAGTATATAACGTTATACGTTATATAGTAATAGTATATAACGTTATACGTTAATACGTAATAGTATATATCGTTATACGTTATATAGTAATAGTATATAACGTTATACGTTATATAGTAATAGTATATAACGTTATACGTTAATACGTAATAGTATATATCGTTATACGTTATATAGTAATAGTATATAACGTTATGCGTTATATAGTAATAGTATATAACGTTATACGATATATAGTATAAGTATATAACGTTATACGTTATATAATAATAGTATATAACGTTATACGTTATATAGTAATATTATATAACGTTATGCGTCATATAGTAATAGTATATAACGTTATACGTTAATACGTAATAGTATATATCGTTATACGTTATATAGTAATAGTATATAACGTTATACGTTATATAGTAATAGTATATAACGTTATACGTTATATAGTAATATTATATAACGTTATGCGTTATATAGTAATAGTATATAACGTTATACGTTATATAGTAATAGTATATAACGTTATACGTTATATAGTAATAGTATATAACGTTATACGTTAGTACGTAATAATATACAACGTTATACGTTATTACGTAATAGTATATAACGTTATACGTTATATAGTAATAGTATATAACGTTATACGTTATATAGTAATAGTATATAACGTTATACGTTATATAGTAATATTATATAACGTTATGCGTTATATAGTAATAGTATATAACGTTATACGATAGTACGTAATAGTATATGACGTTATACGTGATATGGTAATACTATATAACGCTATACGCTATTACGTAATAGTATATAACGTTATACGTTAATACGTAATAGTATATATCGTTATACGTTATATAGCAATAGTATATAGCGATATACGTTATATAGTTATAGTATATAACGTTATACGTTAGTACGTAATAGTATATAACGTTATACGTTATATGGTAATACTATACAACGTTATACGTTATATAGTAATAGTATATAACGTTATACGTTATATAGTAGTAGTATATAACGTTATACGTTATATAGTAATATTATATAACGTTATGCGTTATATAGTAATAGTATATAACGTTATACGTTATATAGTAATAGTATATAACGTTATGCGTTATATAGTAATAGTATGTCGGAGATGCAGAGACATCGAGCCTTTCTTTTGGAAGATTTCTCAATACTTGGGCTCGGGGTGACATAACTGGTCCCCGAACGTAGCCACGGTCACGGGATGAACGAAATGTTTTACAAAGGAGGTTCCAGTGTTAAGGGATACGGTGTATAAACAACCAAGTCTTGATCAGGAGCAATGCTGGTTTATGTGGAAATGCCTAGTTACGGCGCTTGGGAATTTGTTGATATTCCCGATCGATATGTATTTGATATATGTAACTGTATCTGTCTTTTATTTTGCAATCTCCTTGGAGAGTTTACTGTCATCGTCTTGGAGTCAGTCTTAGAGAACCCCTGTGCCAGAGTGAACGTGTCAGTGTGCTATCAAAAATATATTAAAACGTACAGAAAGTTTCCCGTTGACCGTGGATTCGTTACAGAACCCAAGAATATTATTTAAAGCATTTGTTTACTTATTGTTTGTTATCTTAGTTAACCGATAAACTAATTATTTATCAAACTTTGTAAAGAAATATAATTTTATGTAAATACAACCTTTATTGAACATCATGATGGCAAATGCTAACGAAGAATCGTCTCGCGCTCGAAATCCAAACGACAATTCGACATATATAATAATTCGACATATATTCGACATATATTCGTTATACGTTATATAGTAATAGTATATAACGTTATGCGTTACATAGTAATAGTATATAACGTTATACGTTATATAGTAATAGTATATAACGTTATACGTTATATAGTAATAGTATATAACGTTATACGTTATATAGTAATAGTATATAACGTTATACGTTAGTACGCAATAATATACAACGTTATACGTGATATGGCAATACTATATAACGTTATACGTTATTACGTAATAGTATATAACGTTATACGTTAGTACGTAATAATATACAACGTTATACGTGATATGGTAATACTATATAACGTTATACGTTAATACGTAATAGTATATATCGTTATACGTTATATAGTAATAGTATATAACGTTATACGTTATATAGTAATAGTATATAACGTTATACGTTATATAGTAATAGTATATAACGTTATACGTTAATACGTAATAGTATATATCGTTATTCGTTATATAGTAATAGTATATAACGTTATACGTTATATAGTAATAGTATATCACGTTATACGTTATATAGTAATAGTATATAACGTTATACGTTATATAGTAATCGTATATAACGTTATACGTTAGTACGTAATAATATACAACGTTATACGTGATATGGCAATACTATATAGCGTTATACGTTATTACGTAATAGTATATAACGTTATACGTTAGTACGTAATAATATACAACGTTATACGTGATATGGCATTACTATATAACGTTATACGTTATTACGTAATAGTATATATCGTTATACGTTATATAGTAATAGTATATAACGTTATACGTTATATAGTAATAGTATATAACGTTATACGTTATATAGTAATAGTATATAACGTTATACGTTAATACGTAATAGTATATATCGTTATACGTTATATAGTAATAGTATATAACGTTATACGTTATATAGTAATAGTATATAACGTTATACGTTAATACGTAATAGTATATATCGTTATACGTTATATAGTAATAGTATAAAACGTTATGCGTTATATAGTAATAGTATATAACGTTATACGATATATAGTATAAGTATATAACGTTATACGTTATATAATAATAGTATATAACGTTATACGTTATATAGTAATATTATATAACGTTATGCGTCATATAGTAATAGTATATAACGTTATACGTTAATACGTAATAGTATATATCGTTATACGTTATATAGTAATAGTATATAACGTTATACGTTATATAGTAATAGTATATAACGTTATACGTTATATAGTAATATTATATAACGTTATGCGTTATATAGTAATAGTATATAACGTTATACGTTATATAGTAATAGTATATAACGTTATACGTTATATAGTAATAGTATATAACGTTATACGTTAGTACGTAATAATATACAACGTTATACGTTATTACGTAATAGTATATAACGTTATACGTTATATAGTAATAGTATATAACGTTATACGTTATATAGTAATAGTATATAACGTTATACGTTATATAGTAATAGTATATAACGTTATACGTTATATAGTAATAGTATATAACGTTATACGTTATATAGTATAAGTATATAACGTTATATGTTATATAGTAATAGTATATAACGTATAACGTTATATACTATTACTATATAACGTTATGCGTTATATAGTAACAGTATATAACGTTATACGATAGTGCGTAATAGTATATGACGTTATACGTGATATGGTAATACTATATAACGCTATACGCTATTACGTAATAGTATATAACGTTATACGTTAATACGTAATAGTATATATCGTTATACGTTATATAGCAATAGTATATAGCGATATACGTTATATAGTTATAGTATATAACGTTATACGTTAGTACGTAATAGTATATAACGTTATACGTTATATGGTAATACTATACAACGTTATACGTTATATAGTAATAGTATATAACGTTATACGTTATATAGTAGTAGTATATAACGTTATACGTTATATAGTAATATTATATAACGTTACGCGTTATATAGTAATAGTATATAACGTTATACGTTATATAGTAATAGTATATAACGTTATGCGTTATATAGTAATAGTATGTCGGAGATGCAGAGACATCGAGCCTTTCTTTTGGAAGATTTCTCAATACTTGGGCTCGGGGTGACATAACTGGTCCCCGAACGTAGCCACGGTCACGGGATGAACGAAATGTTTTACAAAGGAGGTTCCAGTGTTAAGGGATACGGTGTATAAACAACCAAGTCTTGATCAGGAGCAATGCTGGTTTATGTGGAAATGCCTAGTTACGGCGCTTGGGAATTTGTTGATATTCCCGATCGATATGTATTTGATATATGTAACTGTATCTGTCTTTTATTTTGCAATCTCCTTGGAGAGTTTACTGTCATCGTCTTGGAGTCAGTCTTAGAGAACCCCTGTGCCAGAGTGAACGTGTCAGTGTGCTATCAAAAATATATTAAAACGTACAGAAAGTTTCCCGTTGACCGTGGATTCGTTACAGAACCCAAGAATATTATTTAAAGCATTTGTTTACTTATTGTTTGTTATCTTAGTTAACCGATAAACTAATTATTTATCAAACTTTGTAAAGAAATATAATTTTATGTAAATACAACCTTTATTGAACATCATGATGGCAAATGCTAACGAAGAATCGTCTCGCGCTCGAAATCCAAACGACAATTCGACATATATAATAATTCGACATATATTCGACATATATTCGTTATACGTTATATAGTAATAGTATATAACGTTATGCGTTACATAGTAATAGTATATAACGTTATACGTTATATAGTAATAGTATATAACGTTATACGTTATATAGCAATAGTATATAGCGATATACGTTATATAGTTATAGTATATAACGTTATACGTTAGTACGTAATAGTATATAACGTTATACGTTATATGGTAATACTATACAACGTTATACGTTATATAGTAATAGTATATAACGTTATACGTTATATAGTAATAGTATATAACGTTATACGTTATATAGTAATATTATATAACGTTATGCGTTATATAGTAATAGTATATAACGTTATACGTTATATAGTAATAGTATATAACGTTATGCGTTATATAGTAATAGTATGTCGGAGATGCAGAGACATCGAGCCTTTCTTTTGGAAGATTTCTCAATACTTGGGCTCGGGGTGACATAACTGGTCCCCGAACGTAGCCACGGTCACGGGATGAACGAAATGTTTTACAAAGGAGGTTCCAGTGTTAAGGGATACGGTGTATAAACAACCAAGTCTTGATCAGGAGCAATGCTGGTTTATGTGGAAATGCCTAGTTACGGCGCTTGGGAATTTGTTGATATTCCCGATCGATATGTATTTGATATATGTAACTGTATCTGTCTTTTATTTTGCAATCTCCTTGGAGAGTTTACTGTCATCGTCTTGGAGTCAGTCTTAGAGAATCCCTGTGCCAGAGTGAACGTGTCAGTGTGCTATCAAAAATATATTAAAACGTACAGAAAGTTTCCCGTTGACCGTGGATTCGTTACAGAACCCAAGAATATTATTTAAAGCATTTGTTTACTTATTGTTTGTTATCTTAGTTAACCGATAAACTAATTATTTATCAAACTTTGTAAAGAAATATAATTTTATGTAAATACAACCTTTATTGAACATCATGATGGCAAATGCTAACGAAGAATCGTCTCGCGCTCGAAATCCAAACGACAATTCGACATATATAATAATTCGACATATATTCGACATATATTCGTTATACGTTATATAGTAATAGTATATAACGTTATGCGTTACATAGTAATAGTATATAACGTTATACGTTATATAGTAATAGTATATAACGTTATACGTTATATAGTAATATTATATAACGTTATGCGTTATATAGTAATAGTATATAACGTTATACGTTAGTACGTAATAATATACAACGTTATACGTGATATGGCAATACTATATAACGTTATACGTTATATAGTAATAGTATATAACGTTATACGTTATATAGTAATAGTATATAACGTTATACGTTATATAGTAATAGTATATAACGTTATACGTGATATGGTAATACTATATAAAGTTATACGCTATTACGTAATAGTATATAACGTTATACGTTAATACGTAATAGTATATATCGTTATACGTTATATAGTAATAGTATATAGCGATATACGTTATATAGTAATAGTATATAACGTTATACGTTATATAGTAATAGTATATAACGTTATACGTTATATAGTAATAGTATATAACGTTATACGTTAATACGTAATAGTATATATCGTTATACGTTATATAGTATAAGTATATAACGTCATACGTTATATAGTAATAGTATATAACGTTATACGTTATATAGTAATATTACATAACGTTATGTGTTATATAGTAATAGTATATAACGTTATACGTTACATAGTAATAGTATATAACGTTATACGTTATATAGTAATGGTATATAACGTTATACGTGATATGGTAAAACTATATAACGTTATACGCTAATACGTAATAGTATATATCGTTATACGTTATATAGTAATAGTATATAACGTTATACGTTAATACGTAATAGTATATATCGTTATACGTTATATAGTAATAGTATATAGCGATATACGTTATATAGTAATAGTATATAACGTTATACGTTAGTACGTAATAGTATATAACGTTATGCGTTAATACGTAACAGTATATATCGTTATACGTTATATAGTAACAGTATATAACGTTATACGTTATATAGTAATAGTATATAACGTTATACGTTATATAGTAATAGTATATAACGTTATACGTTATATAGTAATAGTATATAACGTTATGCATTATATAGTAATAGTATATAACGTTATACGATAGTACGGAATAGTATATATCGTTATACGTTATATAGTAATAGTATATAACATTATACGTTAGTACGTAATAATATACAACGTTATACGTGATATGGCAATACTATATAACGTTATACGTTATTACGTAATAGTATATAACGTTATACGTTAGTACGTAATAATATACAACGTTATACGTGATATGGTAATACTATATAACGTTATACGTTAATACGTAATAGTATATATCGTTATACGTTATATAGTAATAGTATATAACGTTATACGTTATATAGTAATAGTATATAACGTTATACGTTATATAGTAATAGTATATAACGTTATACGTTAATACGTAATAGTATATATCGTTATTCGTTATATAGTAATAGTATATAACGTTATACGTTATATAGTAATAGTATAGAACGTTATACGTTATATAGTAATAGTATATAACGTTATACGTTATATAGTAATAGTATATAACGTTATACGTTAGTACGCAATAATATACAACGTTATACGTGATATGGCAATACTATATAACGTTATACGTTATTACGTAATAGTATATAACGTTATACGTTAGTACGTAATAATATACAACGTTATACGTGATATGGCAATACTATATAACGTTATACGTTATTACGTAATAGTATATATCGTTATACGTTATATAGTAATAGTATATAACGTTATACGTTATATAGTAATAGTATATAACGTTATACGTTATATAGTAATAGTATATAACGTTATACGTTAATACGTAATAGTATATATCGTTATTCGTTATATAGTAATAGTATATAACGTTATACGTTATATAGTAATAGTCTATAACGTTATACGTTATATAGTAATAGTATATCACGTTATACGTTATATAGTAATAGTATATAACGTTATACGTTATATAGTAATCGTATATAACGTTATACGTTAGTACGTAATAATATACAACGTTATACGTGATATGGCAATACTATATAGCGTTATACGTTATTACGTAATAGTATATAACGTTATACGTTAGTACGTAATAATATACAACGTTATACGTGATATGGCATTACTATATAACGTTATACGTTATTACGTAATAGTATATATCGTTATACGTTATATAGTAATAGTATATAACGTTATACGTTATATAGTAATAGTATATAACGTTATACGTTATATAGTAATAGTATATAACGTTATACGTTAATACGTAATAGTATATATCGTTATACGTTATATAGTAATAGTATATAACGTTATGCGTTATATAGTAATAGTATATAACGTTATACGATATATAGTATAAGTATATAACGTTATACGTTATATAATAGTAGTATATAACGTTATACGTTATATAGTAATATTATATAACGTTATGCGTCATATAGTAATAGTATATAACGTTATACGTTAATACGTAATAGTATATATCGTTATACGTTATATAGTAATAGTATATAACGTTATACGTTATATAGTAATAGTATATAACGTTATACGTTATATAGTAATATTATATAACGTTATGCGTTATATAGTAATAGTATATAACGTTATACGTTATATAGTAATAGTATATAACGTTATACGTTATATAGTAATAGTATATAACGTTATACGTTAGTACGTAATAATATACAACGTTATACGTTATTACGTAATAGTATATAACGTTATACGTTATATAGTAATAGTATATAACGTTATACGTTATATAGTAATAGTATATAACGTTATACGTTATATAGTAATATTATATAACGTTATGCGTTATATAGTAATAGTATATAACGTTATACGATAGTACGTAATAGTATATGACGTTATACGTGATATGGTAATACTATATAACGCTATACGCTATTACGTAATAGTATATAACGTTATACGTTAATACGTAATAGTATATATCGTTATACGTTATATAGTATAAGTATATAACGTCATACGTTATATAGTAATAGTATATAACGTTATACGTTATATAGTAATATTACATAACGTTATGTGTTATATAGTAATAGTATATAACGTTATACGTTACATAGTAATAGTATATAACGTTATACGTTATATAGTAATGGTATATAACGTTATACGTTATATAGTAATATTATATAACGTTATGCGTTATATAGTAATAGTATATAACGTTATACGTTATATAGTAATAGTATATAACGATATACGCTATATAGTAATAGTATATAACGTTATGCGTTATATAGTAATAGTATATAACGTTATACGATAGTACGGAATAGTATATATCGTTATACGTTATATAGTAATAGTATATAACATTATACGTTAGTACGTAATAATATACAACGTTATACGTGATATGGCAATACTATATAACGTTATACGTTATTACGTAATAGTATATAACGTTATACGTTAGTACGTAATAATATACAACGTTATACGTGATATGGTAATACTATATAACGTTATACGTTAATACGTAATAGTATATATCGTTATACGTTATATAGTAATAGTATATAACGTTATACGTTATATAGTAATAGTATATAACGTTATACGTTAATACGTAATAGTATATATCGTTATTCGTTATATAGTAATAGTATATAACGTTATACGTTATATAGTAATAGTATAGAACGTTATACGTTATATAGTAATAGTATATAACGTTATACGTTATATAGTAATAGTATATAACGTTATACGTTAGTACGCAATAATATACAACGTTATACGTGATATGGCAATACTATATAACGTTATACGTTATTACGTAATAGTATATAACGTTATACGTTAGTACGTAATAATATACAACGTTATACGTGATATGGCAATACTATATAACGTTATACGTTATTACGTAATAGTATATAACGTTATACGTTATATAGTAATAGTATATAACGTTATACGTTATATAGTAATAGTATATAACGTTATACGTTAATACGTAATAGTATATATCGTTATTCGTTATATAGTAATAGTATATAACGTTATACGTTATATAGTAATAGTCTATAACGTTATACGTTATATAGTAATAGTATAGAACGTTATACGTTATATAGTAATAGTATATAACGTTATACGTTATATAGTAATAGTATATAACGTTATACGTTAGTACGCAATAATATACAACGTTATACGTGATATGGCAATACTATATAACGTTATACGTTATTACGTAATAGTATATAACGTTATACGTTAGTACGTAATAATATACAACGTTATACGTGATATGGCAATACTATATAACGTTATACGTTATTACGTAATAGTATATAACGTTATACGTTATATAGTAATAGTATATAACGTTATACGTTATATAGTAATAGTATATAACGTTATACGTTAATACGTAATAGTATATATCGTTATTCGTTATATAGTAATAGTATATAACGTTATACGTTATATAGTAATAGTCTATAACGTTATACGTTATATAGTAATAGTATATCACGTTATACGTTATATAGTAATAGTATATAACGTTATACGTTATATAGTAATCGTATATAACGTTATACGTTAGTACGTAATAATATACAACGTTATACGTGATATGGCAATACTATATAGCGTTATACGTTATTACGTAATAGTATATAACGTTATACGTTAGTACGTAATAATATACAACGTTATACGTGATATGGCATTACTATATAACGTTATACGTTATTACGTAATAGTATATATCGTTATACGTTATATAGTAATAGTATATAACGTTATACGTTATATAGTAATAGTATATAACGTTATACGTTATATAGTAATAGTATATAACGTTATACGTTAATACGTAATAGTATATATCGTTATACGTTATATAGTAATAGTATATAACGTTATACGTTATATAGTAATAGTATATAACGTTATACGTTAATACGTAATAGTATATATCGTTATACGTTATATAGTAATAGTATATAACGTTATGCGTTATATAGTAATAGTATATAACGTTATACGATATATAGTATAAGTATATAACGTTATACGTTATATAATAATAGTATATAACGTTATACGTTATATAGTAATATTATATAACGTTATGCGTCATATAGTAATAGTATATAACGTTATACGTTAATACGTAATAGTATATATCGTTATACGTTATATAGTAATAGTATATAACGTTATACGTTATATAGTAATAGTATATAACGTTATACGTTATATAGTAATATTATATAACGTTATGCGTTATATAGTAATAGTATATAACGTTATACGTTATATAGTAATAGTATATAACGTTATACGTTATATAGTAATAGTATATAACGTTATACGTTAGTACGTAATAATATACAACGTTATACGTTATTACGTAATAGTATATAACGTTATACGTTATATAGTAATAGTATATAACGTTATACGTTATATAGTAATAGTATATAACGTTATACGTTATATAGTAATATTATATAACGTTATGCGTTATATAGTAATAGTATATAACGTTATACGATAGTACGTAATAGTATATGACGTTATACGTGATATGGTAATACTATATAACGCTATACGCTATTACGTAATAGTATATAACGTTATACGTTAATACGTAATAGTATATATCGTTATACGTTATATAGCAATAGTATATAGCGATATACGTTATATAGTTATAGTATATAACGTTATACGTTAGTACGTAATAGTATATAACGTTATACGTTATATGGTAATACTATACAACGTTATACGTTATATAGTAATAGTATATAACGTTATACGTTATATAGTAGTAGTATATAACGTTATACGTTATATAGTAATATTATATAACGTTATGCGTTATATAGTAATAGTATATAACGTTATACGTTATATAGTAATAGTATATAACGTTATGCGTTATATAGTAATAGTATGTCGGAGATGCAGAGACATCGAGCCTTTCTTTTGGAAGATTTCTCAATACTTGGGCTCGGGGTGACATAACTGGTCCCCGAACGTAGCCACGGTCACGGGATGAACGAAATGTTTTACAAAGGAGGTTCCAGTGTTAAGGGATACGGTGTATAAACAACCAAGTCTTGATCAGGAGCAATGCTGGTTTATGTGGAAATGCCTAGTTACGGCGCTTGGGAATTTGTTGATATTCCCGATCGATATGTATTTGATATATGTAACTGTATCTGTCTTTTATTTTGCAATCTCCTTGGAGAGTTTACTGTCATCGTCTTGGAGTCAGTCTTAGAGAACCCCTGTGCCAGAGTGAACGTGTCAGTGTGCTATCAAAAATATATTAAAACGTACAGAAAGTTTCCCGTTGACCGTGGATTCGTTACAGAACCCAAGAATATTATTTAAAGCATTTGTTTACTTATTGTTTGTTATCTTAGTTAACCGATAAACTAATTATTTATCAAACTTTGTAAAGAAATATAATTTTATGTAAATACAACCTTTATTGAACATCATGATGGCAAATGCTAACGAAGAATCGTCTCGCGCTCGAAATCCAAACGACAATTCGACATATATAATAATTCGACATATATTCGACATATATTCGTTATACGTTATATAGTAATAGTATATAACGTTATGCGTTACATAGTAATAGTATATAACGTTATACGTTATATAGTAATAGTATATAACGTTATACGTTATATAGTAATAGTATATAACGTTATACGTTATATAGTAATAGTATATAACGTTATACGTTAATACGTGATAGTATATATCGTTATACGTTATATAGTAATAGTATATAACGTTATACGTTATATAGTAATATTATATAACGTTATGCGCTATATAGTAATAGTATATAACGTTATACGTTATATAGTAATAGTATATAACGTTATGCATTATGCAGTAATAGTATATAACGTTATACGATAGTACGGAATAGTATATAACGTTATGCGTTATATAGTAATAGTATATAACGTTATACGTTATATAGTATAAGTATATAACGTTATACGTTATATAGTAATAGTATATAACGATATACGTTATATAGTAATATTATATAACGTTGTGCGTTATATAATAATAGTATATAACGTTATACGTTATATAGTAATAGTATATAGCGTTATACGTTATATAGTAATAGTATATAACGTTATACGTTATATAGTAATATTATATAACGTTATGCGTTATATAGTAATAGTATATAACGATATACGCTATATAGTAATAGTATATAACGTTATGCGTTATATAGTAATAGTATATAACGTTATACGATAGTACGGAATAGTATATATCGTTATACGTTATATAGTAATAGTATATAACATTATACGTTAGTACGTAATAATATACAACGTTATACGTGATATGGCAATACTATATAACGTTATACTTTATTACGTAATAGTATATAACGTTATACGTTATATAGTAATAGTATATAACGTTATACGTTATATAGTAATAGTATATAACGTTATACGTTATATAGTAATAGTATATAACGATATACGCTATATAGTAATAGTATATAACGTTATGCGTTATATAGTAATAGTATATAACGTTATACGATAGTACGGAATAGTATATATCGTTATACGTTATATAGTAATAGTATATAACGTTATACGTTATATAGTAATAGTATATAACGTTATACGTTATATAGTAATAGTATATAACATTATACGTTAGTACGTAATAATATACAACGTTATACGTGATATGGCAATACTATATAACGTTATACGTTATTACGTAATAGTATATAACGTTATACGTTATTACGTAATAGTATATAACGTTATACGTTATATAGTTATAGTATATAACGTTATACGTTACATAGTAATAGTATATAACGTTATACGTGATATGGTAAAACTATATAACGTTATACGTTAATACGTAATAGTATATATCGTTATACGTTATATAGTAATAGTATATAACGTTATACGTTATATAGTAATAGTATATAACGTTATACGTTATATAGTAATAGTATATAACGTTATACGTTATATAGTAATAGTATATAACGTTATACGTTATATAGTAATTGTATATAACGTTATACGTTAGTACGTAATAATATACAACGTTATACGTGATATGGCAATACTATATAACGTTATACGTTATTACGTAATAGCATATAACGTTATACGTTATATAGTAATAGTATATATCGTTATACGTTATATAGTTATAGTATATAGCGATATACGTTATATAGTAATAGTATATAACGTTATACGATAGTACGTAATAGTATATAACGTTATACGTGATATGGTAATACTATATAACGTTATACGCTATTACGTAATAGTATATAACGTTATACGTTAATACGTAATAGTATATATCGTTATACGTTATATAGTAATAGTATATAGCGATATACGGTATATAGTAATATTATATAACTTTTATGCGTTATATAGTAATAGTATATAACGTTATACGTTATATAGTAATAGTATATAACGTTATGCATTATATAGTAATAGTATATAACGTTATACGATAGTACGGAATAGTATATACCGTTATACGTTATATAGTAATAGTATATAACGTTATATGTTATATAGTAATAGTATATAACGTTATGCGTTATATAGTAATAGTATATAACGTTATACGATAGTACGGAATAGTATATATCGTTATACGTTATATAGTAATAGTATATAACATTATACGTTAGTACGTAATAATATACAACGTTATACGTGATATGGCAATACTATATAACGTTATACGTTATTACGTAATAGTATATAACGTTATACGTTATATAGTAATAGTATATAACGTTATACGTTATATAGTAATAGTATATAACGTTATACGTATATAGTAATGGTATATAACGTTATACGTTATATAGTAATATTATATAACGTTATACGATAGTACGGAATAGTATATATCGTTATACGTTATATAGTAATAGTATATAACGTTATACGTTATATAGTAATAGTATATAACGTTATACGTTATATAGTAATAGTATATAACGTTATACGTTATATAGTAATAGTATATAACGTTATACGTTAATACGTAATAGTATATATCGTTATACGTTATATACTATTACTATATAACGCATAACGTTATATACTATTACTATATAACGTTATACGTTATATAGTAATATTACATAACGTTATGTGTTATATAGTAATAGTATATAACGTTATACGTTACATAGTAATAGTATATAACGTTATACGTTATATAGTAATGGTATATAACGTTATACGTTATATAGTAATATTATATAACGTTATGCGTTATATAGTAATAGTATATAACGTTATACGTTATATAGTAATAGTATATAACGATATACGCTATATAGTAATAGTATATAACGTTATGCGTTATATAGTAATAGTATATAACGTTATACGATAGTACGGAATAGTATATATCGTTATACGTTATATAGTAATAGTATATAACATTATACGTTAGTACGTAATAATATACAACGTTATACGTGATATGGTAATACTATATAACGTTATACGTTATTACGTAATAGTATATAACGTTATACGTTAGTACGTAATAATATACAACGTTATACGTGATATGGTAATACTATATAACGTTATACGTTAATACGTAATAGTATATATCGTTATACGTTATATAGTAATAGTATATAACGTTATACGTTATATAGTAATAGTATATAACGTTATACGTTATATAGTAATAGTATATAACGTTATACGTTAATACGTAATAGTATATATCGTTATTCGTTATATAGTAATAGTATATAACGTTATACGTTATATAGTAATAGTATAGAACGTTATACGTTATATAGTAATAGTATATAACGTTATACGTTATATAGTAATAGTATATAACGTTATACGTTAGTACGCAATAATATACAACGTTATACGTGATATGGCAATACTATATAACGTTATACGTTATTACGTAATAGTATATAACGTTATACGTTAGTACGTAATAATATATAACGTTATACGTGATATGGCAATACTATATAACGTTATACGTTATTACGTAATAGTATATATCGTTATACGTTATATAGTAATAGTATATAACGTTATACGTTATAT
Organism: Bombus terrestris; assembly: GCF_910591885.1. Taxonomy (NCBI): domain Eukaryota; kingdom Metazoa; phylum Arthropoda; class Insecta; order Hymenoptera; family Apidae; genus Bombus; species Bombus terrestris. The sequence goes on along the minus strand of NW_025963569.1, from coordinate 280,360 downwards.
AGTAATAGTATATAACGTTATACGTTATATAGTAATAGTATATAACGTTATACGTTAATACGTAATAGTATATATCGTTATTCGTTATATAGTAATAGTATATAACGTTATACGTTATATAGTAATAGTCTATAACGTTATACGTTATATAGTAATAGTATATCACGTTATACGTTATATAGTAATAGTATATAACGTTATACGTTATATAGTAATCGTATATAACGTTATACGTTAGTACGTAATAATATACAACGTTATACGTGATATGGCAATACTATATAGCGTTATACGTTATTACGTAATAGTATATAACGTTATACGTTAGTACGTAATAATATACAACGTTATACGTGATATGGCATTACTATATAACGTTATACGTTATTACGTAATAGTATATATCGTTATACGTTATATAGTAATAGTATATAACGTTATACGTTATATAGTAATAGTATATAACGTTATACGTTATATAGTAATAGTATATAACGTTATACGTTAATACGTAATAGTATATATCGTTATACGTTATATAGTAATAGTATATAACGTTATGCGTTATATAGTAATAGTATATAACGTTATACGATATATAGTATAAGTATATAACGTTATACGTTATATAATAATAGTATATAACGTTATACGTTATATAGTAATATTATATAACGTTATGCGTCATATAGTAATAGTATATAACGTTATACGTTAATACGTAATAGTATATATCGTTATACGTTATATAGTAATAGTATATAACGTTATACGTTATATAGTAATAGTATATAACGTTATACGTTATATAGTAATATTATATAACGTTATGCGTTATATAGTAATAGTATATAACGTTATACGTTATATAGTAATAGTATATAACGTTATACGTTATATAGTAATAGTATATAACGTTATACGTTAGTACGTAATAATATACAACGTTATACGTTATTACGTAATAGTATATAACGTTATACGTTATATAGTAATAGTATATAACGTTATACGTTATATAGTAATAGTATATAACGTTATACGTTATATAGTAATATTATATAACGTTATGCGTTATATAGTAATAGTATATAACGTTATACGATAGTACGTAATAGTATATGACGTTATACGTGATATGGTAATACTATATAACGCTATACGCTATTACGTAATAGTATATAACGTTATACGTTAATACGTAATAGTATATATCGTTATACGTTATATAGCAATAGTATATAGCGATATACGTTATATAGTTATAGTATATAACGTTATACGTTAGTACGTAATAGTATATAACGTTATACGTTATATGGTAATACTATACAACGTTATACGTTATATAGTAATAGTATATAACGTTATACGTTATATAGTAGTAGTATATAACGTTATACGTTATATAGTAATATTATATAACGTTATGCGTTATATAGTAATAGTATATAACGTTATGCGTTATATAGTAATAGTATATAACGTTATGCGTTATATAGTAATAGTATGTCGGAGATGCAGAGACATCGAGCCTTTCTTTTGGAAGATTTCTCAATACTTGGGCTCGGGGTGACATAACTGGTCCCCGAACGTAGCCACGGTCACGGGATGAACGAAATGTTTTACAAAGGAGGTTCCAGTGTTAAGGGATACGGTGTATAAACAACCAAGTCTTGATCAGGAGCAATGCTGGTTTATGTGGAAATGCCTAGTTACGGCGCTTGGGAATTTGTTGATATTCCCGATCGATATGTATTTGATATATGTAACTGTATCTGTCTTTTATTTTGCAATCTCCTTGGAGAGTTTACTGTCATCGTCTTGGAGTCAGTCTTAGAGAACCCCTGTGCCAGAGTGAACGTGTCAGTGTGCTATCAAAAATATATTAAAACGTACAGAAAGTTTCCCGTTGACCGTGGATTCGTTACAGAACCCAAGAATATTATTTAAAGCATTTGTTTACTTATTGTTTGTTATCTTAGTTAACCGATAAACTAATTATTTATCAAACTTTGTAAAGAAATATAATTTTATGTAAATACAACCTTTATTGAACATCATGATGGCAAATGCTAACGAAGAATCGTCTCGCGCTCGAAATCCAAACGACAATTCGACATATATAATAATTCGACATATATTCGACATATATTCGTTATACGTTATATAGTAATAGTATATAACGTTATGCGTTACATAGTAATAGTATATAACGTTATACGTTATATAGTAATAGTATATAACGTTATACGTTATATAGTAATAGTATATAACGTTATACGTTATATAGTAATAGTATATAACGTTATACGTTAATACGTGATAGTATATATCGTTATACGTTATATAGTAATAGTATATAACGTTATACGTTATATAGTAATATTATATAACGTTATGCGCTATATAGTAATAGTATATAACGTTATACGTTATATAGTAATAGTATATAACGTTATGCATTATGCAGTAATAGTATATAACGTTATACGATAGTACGGAATAGTATATAACGTTATGCGTTATATAGTAATAGTATATAACGTTATACGTTATATAGTATAAGTATATAACGTTATACGTTATATAGTAATAGTATATAACGATATACGTTATATAGTAATATTATATAACGTTGTGCGTTATATAATAATAGTATATAACGTTATACGTTATATAGTAATAGTATATAGCGTTATACGTTATATAGTAATAGTATATAACGTTATACGTTATATAGTAATATTATATAACGTTATGCGTTATATAGTAATAGTATATAACGATATACGCTATATAGTAATAGTATATAACGTTATGCGTTATATAGTAATAGTATATAACGTTATACGATAGTACGGAATAGTATATATCGTTATACGTTATATAGTAATAGTATATAACATTATACGTTAGTACGTAATAATATGCAACGTTATACGTGATATGGCAATACTATATAACGTTATACGTTATTACGTAATAGTATATAACGTTATACGTTATATAGTAATAGTATATAACGTTATACGTTATATAGTAATAGTATATAACGTTATACGTTATATAGTAATAGTATATAACGATATACGCTATATAGTAATAGTATATAACGTTATGCGTTATATAGTAATAGTATATAACGTTATACGATAGTACGGAATAGTATATATCGTTATACGTTATATAGTAATAGTATATAACATTATACGTTAGTACGTAATAATATACAACGTTATACGTGATATGGCAATACTATATAACGTTATACGTTATTACGTAATAGTATATAACGTTATACGTTATATAGTAATAGTATATAACGTTATACGTTATATAGTATTACTATATAACGTTATACGTTATATAGTAATAGTATATAACGTTATACGTTATATAGTAATAGTATATAACGTTATACGATAGTACGTAATAGTATATAACGTTATACGTTATATAGTAATATTGTATAACGTTATACGTTAATACGTAATAGTATATATCGTTATACGTTATATAGTAATAGTATATAACGTTATACGTTATATAGTAATAGTATATAACGTTATACGTTATATAGTAATAGTATATAACGTTATACGTTAATACGTGATAGTATATATCGTTATACGTTATATAGTAATAGTATATAACGTTATACGTTATATAGTAATATTATATAACGTTATGCGCTATATAGTAATAGTATATAACGTTATACGTTATATAGTAATAGTATATAACGTTATGCATTATGCAGTAATAGTATATAACGTTATACGATAGTACGGAATAGTATATATCGTTATACGTTATATAGTAAAAGTATATAACGTTATACGTTATATAGTAATAGTATATAACGTTATACGTTATATAGTAATAGTATATAACGTTATACGTTAATACGTAATAGTATATATCGTTATACGTTATATAGTAATAGTATATAACGTTATGCGTTATATAGTAATAGTATATAACGTTATACGTTATATAGTATAAGTATATAACGTTATACGTTATATAGTAATAGTATATAACGATATACGTTATATAGTAATATTATATAACGTTGTGCGTTATATAACAATAGTATATAACGTTATACGTTATATAGTAATAGTATATAGCGCTATACGTTATATAGTAATAGTATATAACGTTATACGTTATATAGTAATATTATATAACGTTATGCGTTATATAGTAATAGTATAGAACGTTATACGTTATATAGTAATATTATATAACGTTATGCGTCATATAGTAATAGTATATAACGTTATACGTTAATACGTAATAGTATATATCGTTATACGTTATATAGTAATAGTATATAACGTTATACGTTATATAGTAATAGTATATAACGTTATACGTTATATAGTAATATTATATAACGTTATGCGTTATATAGTAATAGTATATAACGTTATACGTTATATAGTAATAGTATATAACGTTATACGTTATATAGTAATAGTATATAACGTTATACGTTAGTACGTAATAATATACAACGTTATACGTTATTACGTAATAGTATATAACGTTATACGTTATATAGTAATAGTATATAACGTTATACGTTATATAGTAATATTATATAACGTTATGCGTTATATAGTAATAGTATATAACGTTATACGTTATATAGTAATAGTATATAACGTTATGCGTTATATAGTAATAGTATGTCGGAGATGCAGAGACATCGAGCCTTTCTTTTGGAAGATTTCTCAATACTTGGGCTCGGGGTGACATAACTGGTCCCCGAACGTAGCCACGGTCACGGGATGAACGAAATGTTTTACAAAGGAGGTTCCAGTGTTAAGGGATACGGTGTATAAACAACCAAGTCTTGATCAGGAGCAATGCTGGTTTATGTGGAAATGCCTAGTTACGGCGCTTGGGAATTTGTTGATATTCCCGATCGATATGTATTTGATATATGTAACTGTATCTGTCTTTTATTTTGCAATCTCCTTGGAGAGTTTACTGTCATCGTCTTGGAGTCAGTCTTAGAGAACCCCTGTGCCAGAGTGAACGTGTTAGTGTGCTATCAAAAATATATTAAAACGTACAGAAAGTTTCCCGTTGACCGTGGATTCGTTACAGAACCCAAGAATATTATTTAAAGCATTTGTTTACTTATTGTTTGTTATCTTAGTTAACCGATAAACTAATTATTTATCAAACTTTGTAAAGAAATATAATTTTATGTAAATACAACCTTTATTGAACATCATGATGGCAAATGCTAACGAAGAATCGTCTCGCGCTCGAAATCCAAACGACAATTCGACATATATAATAATTCGACATATATTCGACATATATTCGTTATACGTTATATAGTAATAGTATATAACGTTATGCGTTACATAGTAATAGTATATAACGTTATACGTTATATAGTAATAGTATATAACGTTATACGTTATATAGTAATAGTATATAACGTTATACGTTATATAGTAATAGTATATAACGTTATACGTTAACACGTGATAGTATATATCGTTATACGTTATGTAGTAATAGTATATAACGTTATACGTTATATAGTAATATTATATAACGTTATGCGCTATATAGTAATAGTATATAACGTTATACGTTATATAGTAATAGTATATAACGTTATGCATTATGCAGTAATAGTATATAACGTTATACGATAGTACGGAATAGTATATAACGTTATGCGTTATATAGTAATAGTATATAACGTTATACGTTATATAGTATAAGTATATAACGTTATACGTTATATAGTAATAGTATATAACGATATACGTTATATAGTAATATTATATAACGTTGTGCGTTATATAATAATAGTATATAACGTTATACGTTATATAGTAATAGTATATAGCGTTATACGTTATATAGTAATAGTATATAACGTTATACGTTATATAGTAATATTATATAACGTTATGCGTTATATAGTAATAGTATATAACGATATACGCTATATAGTAATAGTATATAACGTTATGCGTTATATAGTAATAGTATATAACGTTATACGATAGTACGGAATAGTATATATCGTTATACGTTATATAGTAATAGTATATAACATTATACGTTAGTACGTAATAATATACAACGTTATACGTGATATGGCAATACTATATAACGTTATACGTTAATACGTAATAGTATATAACGTTATACGTTATATAGTAATAGTATATAACGTTATACGTTATATAGTAATAGTATATAACGTTATACGTTATATAGTAATAGTATATAACGATATACGCTATATAGTAATAGTATATAACGTTATGCGTTATATAGTAATAGTATATAACGTTATACGATAGTACGGAATAGTATATATCGTTATACGTTATATAGTAATAGTATATAACATTATACGTTAGTACGTAATAATATACAACGTTATACGTGATATGGCAATACTATATAACGTTATACGTTATTACGTAATAGTATATAACGTTATACGTTATATAGTAATAGTATATAACGTTATACGTTATATAGTATTACTATATAACGTTATACGTTATATAGTAATAGTATATAACGTTATACGTTATATAGTAATAGTATATAACGTTATACGATAGTACGTAATAGTATATAACGTTATACGTTATATAGTAATAGTATATAACGTTATACGTTAATACGTAATAGTATATATCGTTATACGTTATATAGTAATAGTATATAACGTTATACGTTATATAGTAATAGTATATAACGTTATACGTTATATAGTAATAGTATATAACGTTATACGTTAATACGTGATAGTATATATCGTTATACGTTATATAGTAATAGTATATAACGTTATACGTTATATAGTAATATTATATAACGTTATGCGCTATATAGTAATAGTATATAACGTTATACGTTATATAGTAATAGTATATAACGTTATGCATTATGCAGTAATAGTATATAACGTTATACGATAGTACGGAATAGTATATATCGTTATACGTTATATAGTAAAAGTATATAACGTTATACGTTATATAGTAATAGTATATAACGTTATACGTTATATAGTAATAGTATATAACGTTATACGTTAATACGTAATAGTATATATCGTTATACGTTATATAGTAATAGTATATAACGTTATGCGTTATATAGTAATAGTGTATAACGTTATACGTTATATAGTATAAGTATATAACGTTATACGTTATATAGTAATAGTATATAACGATATACGTTATATAGTAATATTATATAACGTTGTGCGTTATATAACAATAGTATATAACGTTATACGTTATATAGTAATAGTATATAGCGTTATACGTTATATAGTAATAGTATATAACGTTATACGTTATATAGTAATATTATATAACGTTATGCGTTATATAGTAATAGTATAGAACGTTATACGTTATATAGTAATAGTATATAACGTTATACGTTATATAGTAATAGTATATAACGTTATACGTTATATAGTAATATTATATAACGTTATGCGTTATATAGTAATAGTATATAACGTTATACGTTATATAGTAATAGTATATAACGTTATACGTTATATAGTAATAGTATATAACGTTATACGTTAGTACGTAATAATATACAACGTTATACGTTATTACGTAATAGTATATAACGTTATACGTTATATAGTAATAGTATATAACGTTATACGTTATATAGTAATAGTATATAACGTTATACGTTATATAGTAATAGTATATAACGTTATACGTTATATAGTAATAGTATATAACGTTATACGTTATATAGTATAAGTATATAACGTTATACGTTATATAGTAATAGTATATAACGTTATACGTTATATAGTAATATTATATAACGTTATGCGTTATATAGTAATAGTATATAACGTTATACGATAGTACGTAATAGTATATGACGTTATACGTGATATGGTAATACTATATAACGCTATACGCTATTACGTAATAGTATATAACGTTATACGTTAATACGTAATAGTATATATCGTTATACGTTATATAGCAATAGTATATAGCGATATACGTTATATAGTTATAGTATATAACGTTATACGTTAGTACGTAATAGTATATAACGTTATACGTTATATGGTAATACTATACAACGTTATACGTTATATAGTAATAGTATATAACGTTATACGTTATATAGTAGTAGTATATAACGTTATACGTTATATAGTAATATTATATAACGTTATGCGTTATATAGTAATAGTATATAACGTTATACGTTATATAGTAATAGTATATAACGTTATGCGTTATATAGTAATAGTATGTCGGAGATGCAGAGACATCGAGCCTTTCTTTTGGAAGATTTCTCAATACTTGGGCTCGGGGTGACATAACTGGTCCCCGAACGTAGCCACGGTCACGGGATGAACGAAATGTTTTACAAAGGAGGTTCCAGTGTTAAGGGATACGGTGTATAAACAACCAAGTCTTGATCAGGAGCAATGCTGGTTTATGTGGAAATGCCTAGTTACGGCGCTTGGGAATTTGTTGATATTCCCGATCGATATGTATTTGATATATGTAACTGTATCTGTCTTTTATTTTGCAATCTCCTTGGAGAGTTTACTGTCATCGTCTTGGAGTCAGTCTTAGAGAACCCCTGTGCCAGAGTGAACGTGTCAGTGTGCTATCAAAAATATATTAAAACGTACAGAAAGTTTCCCGTTGACCGTGGATTCGTTACAGAACCCAAGAATATTATTTAAAGCATTTGTTTACTTATTGTTTGTTATCTTAGTTAACCGATAAACTAATTATTTATCAAACTTTGTAAAGAAATATAATTTTATGTAAATACAACCTTTATTGAACATCATGATGGCAAATGCTAACGAAGAATCGTCTCGCGCTCGAAATCCAAACGACAATTCGACATATATAATAATTCGACATATATTCGACATATATTCGTTATACGTTATATAGTAATAGTATATAACGTTAAGCGTTACATAGTAATAGTATATAACGTTATACGTTATATAGTAATAGTATATAACGTTATACGTTATATAGCAATAGTATATAGCGATATACGTTATATAGTTATAGTATATAACGTTATACGTTAGTACGTAATAGTATATAACGTTATACGTTATATGGTAATACTATACAACGTTATACGTTATATAGTAATAGTGTATAACGTTATACGTTATATAGTAATAGTATATAACGTTATACGTTAATACGTAATAGTATATATCGTTATACGTTATATAGTAATAGTATATAACGTTATACGTTATATAGTAATAGTATATAACGTTATACGTTAATACGTAATAGTATATATCGTTATACGTTATATAGTATAAGTATATAACGTCATACGTTATATAGTAATAGTATATAACGTTATACGTTATATAGTAATATTACATAACGTTATGTGTTATATAGTAATAGTATATAACATTATACGTTACATAGTAATAGTATATAAAGTTATACGTTATATAGTAATGGTATATAACGTTATACGTTATATAGTAATATTATATAACTTTATGCGTTATATAGTAATAGTATATAACGTTATACGTTATATAGTAATAGTATATAACGATATACGCTATATAGTAATAGTATATAACGTTATGCGTTATATAGTAATAGTATATAACGTTATACGATAGTACGGAATAGTATATATCGTTATACGTTATATAGTAATAGTATATAACATTATACGTTAGTACGTAATAATATACAACGTTATACGTGATATGGCAATACTATATAACGTTATACGTTATTACGTAATAGTATATAACGTTATACGTTATATAGTAATAGTATATAACGTTATACGTTATATACTATTACTATATAACGTTATACGTTATATAGTAATAGTATATAACGTTATACGTTATATAGTAATAGTATATAACGTTATACGATAGTACGTAATAGTATATAACGTTATACGTTATATAGTAATAGTATATAACGTTATACGTTAATACGTAATAGTATATATCGTTATACGTTATATAGTAATAGTATATAACGTTATACGTTATATAGTAATAGTATATAACGTTATACGTTATATAGTAATAGTATATAACGTTATACGTTAATACGTAATAGTATATATCGTTATACGTTATATAGTAATAGTATATAACGTTATACGTTATATAGTAATATTACATAACGTTATGCGCTATATAGTAATAGTATATAACGTTATACGTTATATAGTAATAGTATATAACGTTATGCATTATGCAGTAATAGTATATAACGTTATACGATAGTACGGAATAGTATATATCGTTATACGTTATATAGTAAAAGTATATAACGTTATACGTTATATAGTAATAGTATATAACGTTATACGTTATATAGTAATAGTATATAACGTTATACGTTAATACGTAATAGTATATATCGTTATACGTTATATAGTAATAGTATATAACGTTATGCGTTATATAGTAATAGTATATAACGTTATACGTTATATAGTATAAGTATATAACGTTATACGTTATATAGTAATAGTATATAACGATATACGTTATATAGTAATATTATATAACGTTGTGCGTTATATAACAATAGTATATAACGTTATACGTTATATAGTAATAGTATATAGCGTTATACGATATAGTAATAGTATATAACGTTATACGTTATATAGTAATATTATATAACGTTATGCGTTATATAGTAATAGTATAGAACGTTATACGTTATATAGTAATATTATATAACGTTATGCGTCATATAGTAATAGTATATAACGTTATACGTTAATACGTAATAGTATATATCGTTATACGTTATATAGTAATAGTATATAACGTTATACGTTATATAGTAATAGTATATAACGTTATACGTTATATAGTAATATTATATAACGTTATGCGTTATATAGTAATAGTATATAACGTTATACGTTATATAGTAATAGTATATAACGTTATACGTTATATAGTAATAGTATATAACGTTATACGTTAGTACGTAATAATATACAACGTTATACGTTATTACGTAATAGTATATAACGTTATACGTTATATAGTAATAGTATATAACGTTATACGTTATATAGTAATAGTATATAACGTTATACGTTATATAGTATAAGTATATAACGTTATACGTTATATAGTAATAGTATATAACGTTATACGTTATATAGTAATATTATATAACGTTATGCGTTATATAGTAATAGTATATAACGTTATACGATAGTACGTAATAGTATATGACGTTATACGTGATATGGTAATACTATATAACGCTATACGCTATTACGTAATAGTATATAACGTTATACGTTAATACGTAATAGTATATATCGTTATACGTTATATAGCAATAGTATATAGCGATATACGTTATATAGTTATAGTATATAACGTTATACGTTAGTACGTAATAGTATATAACGTTATACGTTAGTACGTAATAGTATATAACGTTATACGTTATATGGTAATACTATACAACGTTATACGTTATATAGTAATAGTATATAACGTTATACGTTATATAGTAGTAGTATATAACGTTATACGTTATATAGTAATATTATATAACGTTATGCGTTATATAGTAATAGTATATAACGTTATACGTTATATAGTAATAGTATATAACGTTATGCGTTATATAGTAATAGTATGTCGGAGATGCAGAGACATCGAGCCTTTCTTTTGGAAGATTTCTCAATACTTGGGCTCGGGGTGACATAACTGGTCCCCGAACGTAGCCACGGTCACGGGATGAACGAAATGTTTTACAAAGGAGGTTCCAGTGTTAAGGGATACGGTGTATAAACAACCAAGTCTTGATCAGGAGCAATGCTGGTTTATGTGGAAATGCCTAGTTACGGCGCTTGGGAATTTGTTGATATTCCCGATCGATATGTATTTGATATATGTAACTGTATCTGTCTTTTATTTTGCAATCTCCTTGGAGAGTTTACTGTCATCGTCTTGGAGTCAGTCTTAGAGAACCCCTGTGCCAGAGTGAACGTGTCAGTGTGCTATCAAAAATATATTAAAACGTACAGAAAGTTTCCCGTTGACCGTGGATTCGTTACAGAACCCAAGAATATTATTTAAAGCATTTGTTTACTTATTGTTTGTTATCTTAGTTAACCGATAAACTAATTATTTATCAAACTTTGTAAAGAAATATGATTTTATGTAAATACAACCTTTATTGAACATCATGATGGCAAATGCTAACGAAGAATCGTCTCGCGCTCGAAATCCAAACGACAATTCGACATATATAATAATTCGACATATATTCGACATATATTCGTTATACGTTATATAGTAATAGTATATAACGTTATGCGTTACATAGTAATAGTATATAACGTTATACGTTATATAGTAATAGTATATAACGTTATACGTTATATAGTAATAGTATATAACGTTATACGATAGTACGTAATAGTATATAACGTTATACGTTATATAGTAATAGTATATAACGTTATACGTTAATACGTAATAGTATATATCGTTATACGTTATATAGTAATAGTATATAACGTTATACGTTATATAGTAATAGTATATAACGTTATACGTTATATAGTAATAGTATATAACGTTATACGTTAATACGTGATAGTATATATCGTTATACGTTATATAGTAATAGTATATAACGTTATACGTTATATAGTAATATTATATAACGTTATGCGCTATATAGTAATAGTATATAACGTTATACGTTATATAGTAATAGTATATAACGTTATGCATTATGCAGTAATAGTATATAACGTTATACGATAGTACGGAATAGTATATATCGTTATACGTTATATAGTAAAAGTATATAACGTTATACGTTATATAGTAATAGTATATAACGTTATACGTTATATAGTAATAGTATATAACGTTATACGTTAATACGTAATAGTATATATCGTTATACGTTATATAGTAATAGTATATAACGTTATGCGTTATATAGTAATAGTATATAACGTTATACGTTATATAGTATAAGTATATAACGTTATACGTTATATAGTAATAGTATATAACGATATACGTTATATAGTAATATTATATAACGTTGTGCGTTATATAACAATAGTATATAACGTTATACGTTATATAGTAATAGTATATAGCGTTATACGTTATATAGTAATAGTATATAACGTTATACGTTATATAGTAATATTATATAACGTTATGCGTTATATAGTAATAGTATAGAACGTTATACGTTATATAGTAATATTATATAACGTTATGCGTCATATAGTAATAGTATATAACGTTATACGTTAATACGTAATAGTATATATCGTTATACGTTATATAGTAATAGTATATAACGTTATACGTTATATAGTAATAGTATATAACGTTATACGTTATATAGTAATATTATATAACGTTATGCGTTATATAGTAATAGTATATAACGTTATACGTTATATAGTAATAGTATATAACGTTATACGTTATATAGTAATAGTATATAACGTTATACGTTAGTACGTAATAATATACAACGTTATACGTTATTACGTAATAGTATATAACGTTATACGTTATATAGTAATAGTACATAACGTTATACGTTATATAGTAATAGTATATAACGTTATACGTTATATAGTAATAGTATATAACGTTATACGTTATATAGTAATAGTATATAACGTTATACGTTATATAGTATAAGTATATAACGTTATACGTTATATAGTAATAGTATATAACGTTATACGTTATATAGTAATATTATATAACGTTATGCGTTATATAGTAATAGTATATAACGTTATACGATAGTACGTAATAGTATATCACGTTATACGTGATATGGTAATACTATATAACGCTATACGCTATTACGTAATAGTATATAACGTTATACGTTAATACGTAATAGTATATATCGTTATACGTTATATAGCAATAGTATATAGCGATATACGTTATATAGTTATAGTATATAACGTTATACGTTAGTACGTAATAGTATATAACGTTATACGTTATATGGTAATACTATACAACGTTATACGTTATATAGTAATAGTATATAACGTTATACGTTATATAGTAGTAGTATATAACGTTATACGTTATATAGTAATATTATATAACGTTATGCGTTATATAGTAATAGTATATAACGTTATACGTTATATAGTAATAGTATATAACGTTATGCGTTATATAGTAATAGTATGTCGGAGATGCAGAGACATCGAGCCTTTCTTTTGGAAGATTTCTCAATACTTGGGCTCGGGGTGACATAACTGGTCCCCGAACGTAGCCACGGTCACGGGATGAACGAAATGTTTTACAAAGGAGGTTCCAGTGTTAAGGGATACGGTGTATAAACAACCAAGTCTTGATCAGGAGCAATGCTGGTTTATGTGGAAATGCCTAGTTACGGCGCTTGGGAATTTGTTGATATTCCCGATCGATATGTATTTGATATATGTAACTGTATCTGTCTTTTATTTTGCAATCTCCTTGGAGAGTTTACTGTCATCGTCTTGGAGTCAGTCTTAGAGAACCCCTGTGCCAGAGTGAACGTGTCAGTGTGCTATCAAAAATATATTAAAACGTACAGAAAGTTTCCCGTTGACCGTGGATTCGTTACAGAACCCAAGAATATTATTTAAAGCATTTGTTTACTTATTGTTTGTTATCTTAGTTAACCGATAAACTAATTATTTATCAAACTTTGTAAAGAAATATAATTTTATGTAAATACAACCTTTATTGAACATCATGATGGCAAATGCTAACGAAGAATCGTCTCGCGCTCGAAATCCAAACGACAATTCGACATATATAATAATTCGACATATATTCGACATATATTCGTTATACGTTATATAGTAATAGTATATAACGTTAAGCGTTACATAGTAATAGTATATAACGTTATACGTTATATAGTAATAGTATATAACGTTATACGTTATATAGCAATAGTATATAGCGATATACGTTATATAGTTATAGTATATAACGTTATACGTTAGTACGTAATAGTATATAACGTTATACGTTATATGGTAATACTATACAACGTTATACGTTATATAGTAATAGTGTATAACGTTATACGTTATATAGTAATAGTATATAACGTTATACGTTAATACGTAATAGTATATATCGTTATACGTTATATAGTAATAGTATATAACGTTATACGTTATATAGTAATAGTATATAACGTTATACGTTAATACGTAATAGTATATATCGTTATACGTTATATAGTATAAGTATATAACGTCATACGTTATATAGTAATAGTATATAACGTTATACGTTATATAGTAATATTACATAACGTTATGTGTTATATAGTAATAGTATATAACATTATACGTTACATAGTAATAGTATATAACGTTATACGTTATATAGTAATGGTATATAACGTTATACGTTATATAGTAATATTATATAACTTTATGCGTTATATAGTAATAGTATATAACGTTATACGTTATATAGTAATAGTATATAACGATATACGCTATATAGTAATAGTATATAACGTTATGCGTTATATAGTAATAGTATATAACGTTATACGATAGTACGGAATAGTATATATCGTTATACGTTATATAGTAATAGTATATAACATTATACGTTAGTACGTAATAATATACAACGTTATACGTGATATGGCAATACTATATAACGTTATACGTTATTACGTAATAGTATATAACGTTATACGTTATATAGTAATAGTATATAACGTTATACGTTATAGAGTATTAGTATATAACGTTATACGTTATATAGTAATAGTATATAACGTTATACGTTATATAGTAATAGTATATAACGTTATACGATAGTACGTAATAGTATATAACGTTATACGTTATATAGTAATAGTATATAACGTTATACGTTAATACGTAATAGTATATATCGTTATACGTTATATAGTAATAGTATATAACGTTATACGTTATATAGTAATAGTATATAACGTTATACGTTATATAGTAATAGTATATAACGTTATACGTTAATACGTGATAGTATATATCGTTATACGTTATATAGTAATAGTATATAACGTTATACGTTATATAGTAATATTACATAACGTTATGCGCTATATAGTAATAGTATATAACGTTATACGTTATATAGTAATAGTATATAACGTTATGCATTATGCAGTAATAGTATATAACGTTATACGATAGTACGGAATAGTATATACCGTTATACATTATATAGTAAAAGTATATAACGTTATACGTTATATAGTAATAGTATATAACGTTATACGTTATATAGTAATAGTATATAACGTTATACGTTAATACGTAATAGTATATATCGTTATACGTTATATAGTAATAGTATATAACGTTATGCGTTATATAGTAATAGTATATAACGTTATACGTTATATAGTATAAGTATATAACGTTATACGTTATATAGTAATAGTATATAACGATATACGTTATATAGTAATATTATATAACGTTGTGCGTTATATAACAATAGTATATAACGTTATACGTTATATAGTAATAGTATATAGCGTTATACGATATAGTAATAGTATATAACGTTATACGTTATATAGTAATATTATATAACGTTATGCGTTATATAGTAATAGTATAGAACGTTATACGTTATATAGTAATATTATATAACGTTATGCGTCATATAGTAATAGTATATAACGTTATACGTTAATACGTAATAGTATATATCGTTATACGTTATATAGTAATAGTATATAACGTTATACGTTATATAGTAATAGTATATAACGTTATACGTTATATAGTAATATTATATAACGTTATGCGTTATATAGTAATAGTATATAACGTTATACGTTATATAGTAATAGTATATAACGTTATACGTTATATAGTAATAGTATATAACGTTATACGTTAGTACGTAATAATATACAACGTTATACGTTATTACGTAATAGTATATAACGTTATACGTTATATAGTAATAGTATATAACGTTATACGTTATATAGTAATAGTATATAACGTTATACGTTATATAGTATAAGTATATAACGTTATACGTTATATAGTAATAGTATATAACGTTATACGTTATATAGTAATATTATATAACGGTATGCGTTATATAGTAATAGTATATAACGTTATACGATAGTACGTAATAGTATATGACGTTATACGTGATATGGTAATACTATATAACGCTATACGCTATTACGTAATAGTATATAACGTTATACGTTAATACGTAATAGTATATATCGTTATACGTTATATAGCAATAGTATATAGCGATATACGTTATATAGTTATAGTATATAACGTTATACGTTAGTACGTAATAGTATATAACGTTATACGTTATATGGTAATACTATACAACGTTATACGTTATATAGTAATAGTATATAACGTTATACGTTATATAGTAGTAGTATATAACGTTATACGTTATATAGTAATATTATATAACGTTATGCGTTATATAGTAATAGTATATAACGTTATACGTTATATAGTAATAGTATATAACGTTATGCGTTATATAGTAATAGTATGTCGGAGATGCAGAGACATCGAGCCTTTCTTTTGGAAGATTTCTCAATACTTGGGCTCGGGGTGACATAACTGGTCCCCGAACGTAGCCACGGTCACGGGATGAACGAAATGTTTTACAAAGGAGGTTCCAGTGTTAAGGGATACGGTGTATAAACAACCAAGTCTTGATCAGGAGCAATGCTGGTTTATGTGGAAATGCCTAGTTACGGCGCTTGGGAATTTGTTGATATTCCCGATCGATATGTATTTGATATATGTAACTGTATCTGTCTTTTATTTTGCAATCTCCTTGGAGAGTTTACTGTCATCGTCTTGGAGTCAGTCTTAGAGAACCCCTGTGCCAGAGTGAACGTGTCAGTGTGCTATCAAAAATATATTAAAACGTACAGAAAGTTTCCCGTTGACCGTGGATTCGTTACAGAACCCAAGAATATTATTTAAAGCATTTGTTTACTTATTGTTTGTTATCTTAGTTAACCGATAAACTAATTATTTATCAAACTTTGTAAAGAAATATAATTTTATGTAAATACAACCTTTATTGAACATCATGATGGCAAATGCTAACGAAGAATCGTCTCGCGCTCGAAATCCAAACGACAATTCGACATATATAATAATTCGACATATATTCGACATATATTCGTTATACGTTATATAGTAATAGTATATAACGTTAAGCGTTACATAGTAATAGTATATAACGTTATACGTTATATAGTAATAGTATATAACGTTATACGTTATATAGCAATAGTATATAGCGATATACGTTATATAGTTATAGTATATAACGTTATACGTTAGTACGTAATAGTATATAACGTTATACGTTATATGGTAATACTATACAACGTTATACGTTATATAGTAATAGTGTATAACGTTATACGTTATATAGTAATAGTATATAACGTTATACGTTAATACGTAATAGTATATATCGTTATACGTTATATAGTAATAGTATATAACGTTATACGTTATATAGTAATAGTATATAACGTTATACGTTAATACGTAATAGTATATATCGTTATACGTTATATAGTATAAGTATATAACGTCATACGTTATATAGTAATAGTATATAACGTTATACGTTATATAGTAATATTACATAACGTTATGTGTTATATAGTAATAGTATATAACATTATACGTTACATAGTAATAGTATATAACGTTATACGTTATATAGTAATGGTATATAACGTTATACGTTATATAGTAATATTATATAACTTTATGCGTTATATAGTAATAGTATATAACGTTATACGTTATATAGTAATAGTATATAACGATATACGCTATATAGTAATAGTATATAACGTTATGCGTTATATAGTAATAGTATATAACGTTATACGATAGTACGGAATAGTATATATCGTTATACGTTATATAGTAATAGTATATAACATTATACGTTAGTACGTAATAATATACAACGTTATACGTGATATGGCAATACTATATAACGTTATACGTTATTACGTAATAGTATATAACGTTATACGTTATATAGTAATAGTATATAACGTTATACGTTATATAGTAATAGTATATAACGTTATACGTTATATAGTATTACTATATAACGTTATACGTTATATAGTAATAGTATATAACGTTATACGTTATATAGTAATAGTATATAACGTTATACGATAGTACGTAATAGTATATAACGTTATACGTTATATAGTAATAGTATATAACGTTATACGTTAATACGTAATAGTATATATCGTTATACGTTATATAGTAATAGTATATAACGTTATACGTTATATAGTAATAGTATATAACGTTATACGTTATATAGTAATAGTATATAACGTTATACGTTAATACGTGATAGTATATATCGTTATACGTTATATAGTAATAGTATATAACGTTATACGTTATATAGTAATATTACATAACGTTATGCGCTATATAGTAATAGTATATAACGTTATACGTTATATAGTAATAGTATATAACGTTATGCATTATGCAGTAATAGTATATAACGTTATACGATAGTACGGAATAGTATATACCGTTATACGTTATATAGTAAAAGTATATAACGTTATACGTTATATAGTAATAGTATATAACGTTATACGTTATATAGTAATAGTATATAACGTTATACGTTAATACGTAATAGTATATATCGTTATACGTTATATAGTAATAGTATATAACGTTATGCGTTATATAGTAATAGTATATAACGTTATACGTTATATAGTATAAGTATATAACGTTATACGTTATATAGTAATAGTATATAACGATATACGTTATATAGTAATATTATATAACGTTGTGCGTTATATAACAATAGTATATAACGTTATACGTTATATAGTAATAGTATATAACGTTATACGTTAATACGTGATAGTATATATCGTTATACGTTATATAGTAATAGTATATAACGTTATACGTTATATAGTAATATTACATAACGTTATGCGCTATATAGTAATAGTATATAACGTTATACGTTATATAGTAATAGTATATAACGTTATGCATTATGCAGTAATAGTATATAACGTTATACGATAGTACGGAATAGTATATACCGTTATACGTTATATAGTAAAAGTATATAACGTTATACGTTATATAGTAATAGTATATAACGTTATACGTTATATAGTAATAGTATATAACGTTATACGTTAATACGTAATAGTATATATCGTTATACGTTATATAGTAATAGTATATAACGTTATGCGTTATATAGTAATAGTATATAACGTTATACGTTATATAGTAATAGTATATAACATTATACGTTAGTACGTAATAATATACAACGTTATACGTGATATGGCAATACTATATAACGTTATACGTTATTACGTAATAGTATATAACGTTATACGTTATATAGTAATAGTATATAACGTTATACGTTATATAGTATTAGTATATAACGTTATACGTTATATAGTAATAGTATATGACGTTATACGTTATATAGTAATAGTATATAACGTTATACGATAGTACGTAATAGTATATAACGTTATACGTTATATAGTAATAGTATATAACGTTATACGTTAATACGTAATAGTATATATCGTTATACGTTATATAGTAATAGTATATAACGTTATACGTTATATAGTAATAGTATATAACGTTATACGTTATATAGTAATAGTATATAACGTTATACGTTAATACGTGATAGTATATATCGTTATACGTTATATAGTAATAGTATATAACGTTATACGTTATATAGTAATATTATATAACGTTATGCGCTATATAGTAATAGTATATAACGTTATACGTTATATAGTAATAGTATATAACGTTATGCATTATGCAGTAATAGTATATAACGTTATACGATAGTACGGAATAGTATATATCGTTATACGTTATATAGTAAAAGTATATAACGTTATACGTTATATAGTAATAGTATATAACGTTATACGTTATATAGTAATAGTATATAACGTTATACGTTAATACGTAATAGTATATATCGTTATACGTTATATAGTAATAGTATATAACGTTATGCGTTATATAGTAATAGTATATAACGTTATACGTTATATAGTATAAGTATATAACGTTATACGTTATATAGTAATAGTATATAACGATATACGTTATATAGTAATATTATATAACGTTGTGCGTTATATAACAATAGTATATAACGTTATACGTTATATAGTAATAGTATATAGCGTTATACGTTATATAGTAATAGTATATAACGTTATACGTTATATAGTAATATTATATAACGTTATGCGTTATATAGTAATAGTATAGAACGTTATACGTTATATAGTAATATTATATAACGTTATGCGTCATATAGTAATAGTATATAACGTTATACGTTAATACGTAATAGTATATATCGTTATACGTTATATAGTAATAGTATATAACGTTATACGTTATATAGTAATAGTATATAACGTTATACGTTATATAGTAATATTATATAACGTTATGCGTTATATAGTAATAGTATATAACGTTATACGTTATATAGTAATAGTATATAACGATATACGTTATATAGTAATATTATATAACGTTGTGCGTTATATAACAATAGTATATAACGTTATGCGTTATATAGTAATAGTATATAACGTTATACGTTATATAGTATAAGTATATAACGTTATACGTTATATAGTAATAGTATATAACGTTATACGTTATATAGTATAAGTATATAACGTTATACGTTATATAGTAATAGTATATAACGTTATACGTTATATAGTAATATTATATAACGTTATGCGTTATATAGTAATAGTATATAACGTTATACGATAGTACGTAATAGTATATGACGTTATACGTGATATGGTAATACTATATAACGCTATACGCTATTACGTAATAGTATATAACGTTATACGTTAATACGTAATAGTATATATCGTTATACGTTATATAGCAATAGTATATAGCGATATACGTTATATAGTTATAGTATATAACGTTATACGTTAGTACGTAATAGTATATAACGTTATACGTTATATGGTAATACTATACAACGTTATACGTTATATAGTAATAGTATATAACGTTATACGTTATATAGTAGTAGTATATAACGTTATACGTTATATAGTAATATTATATAACGTTATGCGTTATATAGTAATAGTATATAACGTTATACGTTATATAGTAATAGTATATAACGTTATGCGTTATATAGTAATAGTATGTCGGAGATGCAGAGACATCGAGCCTTTCTTTTGGAAGATTTCTCAATACTTGGGCTCGGGGTGACATAACTGGTCCCCGAACGTAGCCACGGTCACGGGATGAACGAAATGTTTTACAAAGGAGGTTCCAGTGTTAAGGGATACGGTGTATAAACAACCAAGTCTTGATCAGGAGCAATGCTGGTTTATGTGGAAATGCCTAGTTACGGCGCTTGGGAATTTGTTGATATTCCCGATCGATATGTATTTGATATATGTAACTGTATCTGTCTTTTATTTTGCAATCTCCTTGGAGAGTTTACTGTCATCGTCTTGGAGTCAGTCTTAGAGAACCCCTGTGCCAGAGTGAACGTGTCAGTGTGCTATCAAAAATATATTAAAACGTACAGAAAGTTTCCCGTTGACCGTGGATTCGTTACAGAACCCAAGAATATTATTTAAAGCATTTGTTTACTTATTGTTTGTTATCTTAGTTAACCGATAAACTAATTATTTATCAAACTTTGTAAAGAAATATAATTTTATGTAAATACAACCTTTATTGAACATCATGATGGCAAATGCTAACGAAGAATCGTCTCGCGCTCGAAATCCAAACGACAATTCGACATATATAATAATTCGACATATATTCGACATATATTCGTTATACGTTATATAGTAATAGTATATAACGTTAAGCGTTACATAGTAATAGTATATAACGTTATACGTTATATAGTAATAGTATATAACGTTATACGTTATATAGCAATAGTATATAGCGATATACGTTATATAGTTATAGTATATAACGTTATACGTTAGTACGTAATAGTATATAACGTTATACGTTATATGGTAATACTATACAACGTTATACGTTATATAGTAATAGTGTATAACGTTATACGTTATATAGTAATAGTATATAACGTTATACGTTAATACGTAATAGTATATATCGTTATACGTTATATAGTAATAGTATATAACGTTATACGTTATATAGTAATAGTATATAACGTTATACGTTAATACGTAATAGTATATATCGTTATACGTTATATAGTATAAGTATATAACGTCATACGTTATATAGTAATAGTATATAACGTTATACGTTATATAGTAATATTACATAACGTTATGTGTTATATAGTAATAGTATATAACATTATACGTTACATAGTAATAGTATATAACGTTATACGTTATATAGTAATGGTATATAACGTTATACGTTATATAGTAATATTATATAACTTTATGCGTTATATAGTAATAGTATATAACGTTATACGTTATATAGTAATAGTATATAACGATATACGCTATATAGTAATAGTATATAACGTTATGCGTTATATAGTAATAGTATATAACGTTATACGATAGTACGGAATAGTATATATCGTTATACGTTATATAGTAATAGTATATAACATTATACGTTAGTACGTAATAATATACAACGTTATACGTGATATGGCAATACTATATAACGTTATACGTTATTACGTAATAGTATATAACGTTATACGTTATATAGTAATAGTATATAACGTTATACGTTATATAGTAATAGTATATAACGTTATACGTTATATAGTATTAGTATATAACGTTATACGTTATATAGTAATAGTATATAACGTTATACGTTATATAGTAATAGTATATAACGTTATACGATAGTACGTAATAGTATATAACGTTATACGTTATATAGTAATAGTATATAACGTTATACGTTAATACGTAATAGTATATATCGTTATACGTTATATAGTAATAGTATATAACGTTATACGTTATATAGTAATAGTATATAACGTTATACGTTATATAGTAATAGTATATAACGTTATACGTTAATACGTGATAGTATATATCGTTATACGTTATATAGTAATAGTATATAACGTTATACGTTATATAGTAATATTACATAACGTTATGCGCTATATAGTAATAGTATATAACGTTATACGTTATATAGTAATAGTATATAACGTTATGCATTATGCAGTAATAGTATATAACGTTATACGATAGTACGGAATAGTATATACCGTTATACGTTATATAGTAAAAGTATATAACGTTATACGTTATATAGTAATAGTATATAACGTTATACGTTATATAGTAATAGTATATAACGTTATACGTTAATACGTAATAGTA
The DNA here is from genome assembly GCF_910591885.1 of Bombus terrestris. Taxonomy (NCBI): domain Eukaryota; kingdom Metazoa; phylum Arthropoda; class Insecta; order Hymenoptera; family Apidae; genus Bombus; species Bombus terrestris. The sequence goes on along the minus strand of NW_025963569.1, from coordinate 255,797 downwards.
TATATCGTTATACGTTATATAGTAATAGTATATAACGTTATGCGTTATATAGTAATAGTATATAACGTTATACGTTATATAGTATAAGTATATAACGTTATACGTTATATAGTAATAGTATATAACGATATACGTTATATAGTAATATTATATAACGTTGTGCGTTATATAACAATAGTATATAACGTTATACGTTATATAGTAATAGTATATAGCGTTATACGTTATATAGTAATAGTATATAACGTTATACGTTATATAGTAATATTATATAACGTTATGCGTTATATAGTAATAGTATAGAACGTTATACGTTATATAGTAATATTATATAACGTTATGCGTCATATAGTAATAGTATATAACGTTATACGTTAATACGTAATAGTATATATCGTTATACGTTATATAGTAATAGTATATAACGTTATACGTTATATAGTAATAGTATATAACGTTATACGTTATATAGTAATATTATATAACGTTATGCGTTATATAGTAATAGTATATAACGTTATACGTTATATAGTAATAGTATATAACGTTATACGTTATATAGTAATAGTATATAACGTTATACGTTAGTACGTAATAATATACAACGTTATACGTTATTACGTAATAGTATATAACGTTATACGTTATATAGTAATAGTATATAACGTTATACGTTATATAGTAATAGTATATAACGTTATACGTTATATAGTAATAGTATATAACGTTATACGTTATATAGTAATAGTATATAACGTTATACGTTATATAGTATAAGTATATAACGTTATACGTTATATAGTAATAGTATATAACGTTATACGTTATATAGTAATAGTATATAACGTTATACGTTATATAGTAATATTATATAACGTTATGCGTTATATAGTAATAGTATATAACGTTATACGATAGTACGTAATAGTATATGACGTTATACGTGATATGGTAATACTATATAACGCTATACGCTATTACGTAATAGTATATAACGTTATACGTTAATACGTAATAGTATATATCGTTATACGTTATATAGCAATAGTATATAGCGATATACGTTATATAGTTATAGTATATAACGTTATACGTTAGTACGTAATAGTATATAACGTTATACGTTATATGGTAATACTATACAACGTTATACGTTATATAGTAATAGTATATAACGTTATACGTTATATAGTAGTAGTATATAACGTTATACGTTATATAGTAATATTATATAACGTTATGCGTTATATAGTAATAGTATATAACGTTATACGTTATATAGTAATAGTATATAACGTTATGCGTTATATAGTAATAGTATGTCGGAGATGCAGAGACATCGAGCCTTTCTTTTGGAAGATTTCTCAATACTTGGGCTCGGGGTGACATAACTGGTCCCCGAACGTAGCCACGGTCACGGGATGAACGAAATGTTTTACAAAGGAGGTTCCAGTGTTAAGGGATACGGTGTATAAACAACCAAGTCTTGATCAGGAGCAATGCTGGTTTATGTGGAAATGCCTAGTTACGGCGCTTGGGAATTTGTTGATATTCCCGATCGATATGTATTTGATATATGTAACTGTATCTGTCTTTTATTTTGCAATCTCCTTGGAGAGTTTACTGTCATCGTCTTGGAGTCAGTCTTAGAGAACCCCTGTGCCAGAGTGAACGTGTCAGTGTGCTATCAAAAATATATTAAAACGTACAGAAAGTTTCCCGTTGACCGTGGATTCGTTACAGAACCCAAGAATATTATTTAAAGCATTTGTTTACTTATTGTTTGTTATCTTAGTTAACCGATAAACTAATTATTTATCAAACTTTGTAAAGAAATATAATTTTATGTAAATACAACCTTTATTGAACATCATGATGGCAAATGCTAACGAAGAATCGTCTCGCGCTCGAAATCCAAACGACAATTCGACATATATAATAATTCGACATATATTCGACATATATTCGTTATACGTTATATAGTAATAGTATATAACGTTATGCGTTACATAGTAATAGTATATAACGTTATACGTTATATAGTAATAGTATATAACGTTATACGTTATATAGCAATAGTATATAGCGATATACGTTATATAGTTATAGTATATAACGTTATACGTTAGTACGTAATAGTATATAACGTTATACGTTATATGGTAATACTATACAACGTTATACGTTATATAGTAATAGTGTATAACGTTATACGTTATATAGTAATAGTATATAACGTTATACGTTAATACGTAATAGTATATATCGTTATACGTTATATAGTAATAGTATATAACGTTATACGTTATATAGTAATAGTATATAACGTTATACGTTAATACGTAATAGTATATATCGTTATACGTTATATAGTATAAGTATATAACGTCATACGTTATATAGTAATAGTATATAACGTTATACGTTATATAGTAATATTACATAACGTTATGTGTTATATAGTAATAGTATATAACATTATACGTTACATAGTAATAGTATATAACGTTATACGTTATATAGTAATGGTATATAACGTTATACGTTATATAGTAATATTATATAACTTTATGCGTTATATAGTAATAGTATATAACGTTATACGTTATATAGTAATAGTATATAACGATATACGCTATATAGTAATAGTATATAACGTTATGCGTTATATAGTAATAGTATATAACGTTATACGATAGTACGGAATAGTATATATCGTTATACGTTATATAGTAATAGTATATAACATTATACGTTAGTACGTAATAATATACAACGTTATACGTGATATGGCAATACTATATAACGTTATACGTTATTACGTAATAGTATATAACGTTATACGTTATATAGTAATAGTATATAACGTTATACGTTATATAGTATTACTATATAACGTTATACGTTATATAGTAATAGTATATGACGTTATACGTTATATAGTAATAGTATATAACGTTATACGATAGTACGTAATAGTATATAACGTTATACGTTATATAGTAATAGTATATAACGTTATACGTTAATACGTAATAGTATATATCGTTATACGTTATATAGTAATAGTATATAACGTTATACGTTATATAGTAATAGTATATAACGTTATACGTTATATAGTAATAGTATATAACGTTATACGTTAATACGTGATAGTATATATCGTTATACGTTATATAGTAATAGTATATAACGTTATACGTTATATAGTAATATTATATAACGTTATGCGCTATATAGTAATAGTATATAACGTTATACGTTATATAGTAATAGTATATAACGTTATGCATTATGCAGTAATAGTATATAACGTTATACGATAGTACGGAATAGTATATATCGTTATACGTTATATAGTAAAAGTATATAACGTTATACGTTATATAGTAATAGTATATAACGTTATACGTTATATAGTAATAGTATATAACGTTATACGTTAATACGTAATAGTATATATCGTTATACGTTATATAGTAATAGTATATAACGTTATGCGTTATATAGTAATAGTATATAACGTTATACGTTATATAGTATAAGTATATAACGTTATACGTTATATAGTAATAGTATATAACGATATACGTTATATAGTAATATTATATAACGTTGTGCGTTATATAACAATAGTATATAACGTTATACGTTATATAGTAATAGTATATAGCGTTATACGTTATATAGTAATAGTATATAACGTTATACGTTATATAGTAATATTATATAACGTTATGCGTTATATAGTAATAGTATAGAACGTTATACGTTATATAGTAATATTATATAACGTTATGCGTCATATAGTAATAGTATATAACGTTATACGTTAATACGTAATAGTATATATCGTTATACGTTATATAGTAATAGTATATAACGTTATACGTTATATAGTAATAGTATATAACGTTATACGTTATATAGTAATATTATATAACGTTATGCGTTATATAGTAATAGTATATAACGTTATACGTTATATAGTAATAGTATATAACGCATAACGTTATATACTATTACTATATAACGTAGTGCGTTATATAACAATAGTATATAACGTTATGCGTTATATAGTAATAGTATATAACGTTATACGTTATATAGTATAAGTATATAACGTTATACGTTATATAGTAATAGTATATAACGTTATACGTTATATAGTATAAGTATATAACGTTATACGTTATATAGTAATAGTATATAACGTTATACGTTATATAGTAATATTATATAACGTTATGCGTTATATAGTAATAGTATATAACGTTATACGATAGTACGTAATAGTATATGACGTTATACGTGATATGGTAATACTATATAACGCTATACGCTATTACGTAATAGTATATAACGTTATACGTTAATACGTAATAGTATATATCGTTATACGTTATATAGCAATAGTATATAGCGATATACGTTATATAGTTATAGTATATAACGTTATACGTTAGTACGTAATAGTATATAACGTTATACGTTATATGGTAATACTATACAACGTTATACGTTATATAGTAATAGTATATAACGTTATACGTTATATAGTAGTAGTATATAACGTTATACGTTATATAGTAATATTATATAACGTTATGCGTTATATAGTAATAGTATATAACGTTATACGTTATATAGTAATAGTATATAACGTTATGCGTTATATAGTAATAGTATGTCGGAGATGCAGAGACATCGAGCCTTTCTTTTGGAAGATTTCTCAATACTTGGGCTCGGGGTGACATAACTGGTCCCCGAACGTAGCCACGGTCACGGGATGAACGAAATGTTTTACAAAGGAGGTTCCAGTGTTAAGGGATACGGTGTATAAACAACCAAGTCTTGATCAGGAGCAATGCTGGTTTATGTGGAAATGCCTAGTTACGGCGCTTGGGAATTTGTTGATATTCCCGATCGATATGTATTTGATATATGTAACTGTATCTGTCTTTTATTTTGCAATCTCCTTGGAGAGTTTACTGTCATCGTCTTGGAGTCAGTCTTAGAGAACCCCTGTGCCAGAGTGAACGTGTCAGTGTGCTATCAAAAATATATTAAAACGTACAGAAAGTTTCCCGTTGACCGTGGATTCGTTACAGAACCCAAGAATATTATTTAAAGCATTTGTTTACTTATTGTTTGTTATCTTAGTTAACCGATAAACTAATTATTTATCAAACTTTGTAAAGAAATATAATTTTATGTAAATACAACCTTTATTGAACATCATGATGGCAAATGCTAACGAAGAATCGTCTCGCGCTCGAAATCCAAACGACAATTCGACATATATAATAATTCGACATATATTCGACATATATTCGTTATACGTTATATAGTAATAGTATATAACGTTATGCGTTACATAGTAATAGTATATAACGTTATACGTTATATAGTAATAGTATATAACGTTATACGTTATATAGCAATAGTATATAGCGATATACGTTATATAGTTATAGTATATAACGTTATACGTTAGTACGTAATAGTATATAACGTTATACGTTATATGGTAATACTATACAACGTTATACGTTATATAGTAATAGTGTATAACGTTATACGTTATATAGTAATAGTATATAACGTTATACGTTATATAGTAATATTATATAACGTTATGCGTTATATAGTAATAGTATATAACGTTATACGTTATATAGTAATAGTATATAACGTTATGCGTTATATAGTAGTAGTATGTCGGAGATGCAGAGACATCGAGCCTTTCTTTTGGAAGATTTCTCAATACTTGGGCTCGGGGTGACATAACTGGTCCCCGAACGTAGCCACGGTCACGGGATGAACGAAATGTTTTACAAAGGAGGTTCCAGTGTTAAGGGATACGGTGTATAAACAACCAAGTCTTGATCAGGAGCAATGCTGGTTTATGTGGAAATGCCTAGTTACGGCGCTTGGGAATTTGTTGATATTCCCGATCGATATGTATTTGATATATGTAACTGTATCTGTCTTTTATTTTGCAATCTCCTTGGAGAGTTTACTGTCATGGTCTTGGAGTCAGTCTTAGAGAATCCCTGTGCCAGAGTGAACGTGTCAGTGTGCTATCAAAAATATATTAAAACGTACAGAAAGTTTCCCGTTGACCGTGGATTCGTTAAAGAACCCAAGAATATTATTTAAAGCATTTGTTTACTTATTGTTTGTTATCTTAGTTAACCGATAAACTAATTATTTATCAAACTTTGTAAAGAAATATAATTTTATGTAAATACAACCTTTATTGAACATCATGATGGCAAATGCTAACGAAGAATCGTCTCGCGCTCGAAATCCAAACGACAATTCGACATATATAATAATTCGACATATATTCGACATATATTCGTTATACGTTATATAGTAATAGTATATAACGTTATGCGTAAGTAGTAATAGTATATAACGTTATACGTTATATAGTAATAGTATATAACGTTATACGTTATATAGTAATATTATATAACGTTATGCGTTATATAGTAATAGTATATAACGTTATACGTTAGTACGTAATAATATACAACGTTATACGTGATATGGCAATACTATATAACGTTATACGTTATATAGTAATAGTATATAACGTTATACGTTATATAGTAATAGTATATAACGTTATACGTTATATAGTAATAGTATATAACGTTATACGTGATATGGTAATACTATATAAAGTTATACGCTATTACGTAATAGTATATAACGTTATACGTTAATACGTAATAGTATATATCGTTATACGTTATATAGTAATAGTATATAGCGATATACGTTATATAGTAATAGTATATAACGTTATACGTTAGTACGTAATAGTATATAACGTTATACGTTAATACGTAACAGTATATATCGTTATACGTTATATAGTAACAGTATATAACGTTATACGTTATATAGTAATAGTATATAACGTTATACGTTATATAGTAATAGTATATAACGTTATACGTGATATGGTAAAACTATATAACTTTATACGTTAATACGTAATAGTATATATCGTTATACGTTATATAGTAATAGTATATAACGTTATACGTTATATAGTAATAGTATATAACGTTATACGTTATATAGTAATAGTATATAACGTTATACGTTATATAGTAATAGTATATAACGTTATACGTTATATAGTAATTGTATATAACGTTATACGTTAGTACGTAATAATATACAACGTTATACGTGATATGGCAATACTATATAACGTTATACGTTATTACGTAATAGTATATAACGTTATACGTTATATAGTAATAGTATATATCGTTATACGTTATATAGTTATAGTATATAGCGATATACGTTATATAGTAATAGTATATAACGTTATACGTGATATGGTAAAACTATATAACTTTATACGTTAATACGTAATAGTATATATCGTTATACGTTATATAGTAATAGTATATAGCGATATACGTTATATAGTAATATTATATAACTTTTATGCGTTATATAGTAATAGTATATAACGTTATACGTTATATAGTAATAGTATATAACGTTATACGTTATATAGTAATAGTATATAACGTTATACGTTATATAGTAATAGTATATAACGTTATACGTTATATAGTAATAGTATATAACGTTATATGTTATATAGTAATAGTATATAACGTTATAAGTTATATAGTAATAGTATATAACGTTATGCGTTAGTACGTAATAATATACAACGTTATACGTGATATGGTAATACTATATAACGTTATACGCTATTACGTAATAGTATATAACGTTATACGTGATATGGTAAAACTATATAACTTTATACGTTAATACGTAATAGTATATATCGTTATACGTTATATAGTAATAGTATATAACGTTATACGTTATATAGTAATAGTATATAACGTTATACGTTATATAGTAATAGTATATAACGTTATACGTTATATAGTAATAGTATATAACGTTATATGTTATATAGTAATAGTATATAACGTTATAAGTTATATAGTAATAGTATATAACGTTATGCGTTAGTACGTAATAATATACAACGTTATACGTGATATGGTAATACTATATAACGTTATACGCTATTACGTAATAGTATATAACGTTATACGTTAATACGTAATAGTATATATCGTTATACGTTATATAGTAATAGTATATAGCGATATACGTTATATAGTAATAGTATATAATGTTATACGTTATATAGTAATAGTATATAACGTTATACGTTATATAGTAATATTATATAACGTTATGCGTTATATAGTAATAGTATATAACGTTATACGTTATATAGTAATAGTATTTAACGTTATACGTTATATAGTAATAGTATATAACGTTATACGTTATGTAGTAATAGTATATAACGTTATACGTTAGTACGTAATAATATACAACGTTATACGTGATATGGCAATACTATATAACGTTATACGTTATTACGTAATAGTATATGACGTTATACGTTATATAGTAATATTATATAACGTTATGCGTTATGTAGTAATAGTATATAACGTTATACGTTAGTACGTAATAATATACAACGTTATACGTGATATGGCAATACTATATAACGTTATACGTTATTACGTAATAGTAAATAACGTTATACGTTATTACGTAATAGTATACAACGTTATACGTGATATGGTAAAACTATATAACGTTATACGTTAATACGTAATAGTATATATCGTTATACGTTATATAGTAATAGTATATAACGTTATACGTTATATAGTAATAGTATATAACGTTATACGTTATATAGTAATAGTATATAACGTTATACGTTATATAGTAATAGTATATAACGTTATACGTTATATAGTAATAGTATATAACGTTATACGTTAGTACGTAATAATATACAACGTTATACGTGATATGGTAATACTATATAACGTTATACGTTAATACGTAATAGTATATACCGTTATACGTTATATAGTAATATTATATAACGTTATACGTTATATAGTAATATTATATAACGTTATGCGTTATATAGTAATAGTATATAACGTTATACGTTATATAGTAATAGTATATAACGTTATGCGTTATATAGTAATAGTATATAACGTTATACGATAGTACGGAATAGTATATATCGTTATACGTTATATAGTAATAGTATATAACGTTATACGTTATATAGTAATAGTATATAACGTTATACGTTATATAGTAATAGTATATAACGTTATACGTTATATAGTAATAGTATATAACGTTATATGTTAGTACGTAATAATATACAACGTTATACGTGATATGGTAATACTATATAACGTTAAACGTTAATACGTAATAGTATATATCGTTATACGTTATATAGTAATAGTATATAACGTTATACGTTATATAGTAATAGTATATAACGTTATACGTTATATAGTAATAGTATATAACGTTATACGTTATATAGTATAAGTATATAACGTTATACGTTATATAGTAATAGTATATAACGTTATACGTTATATAGTAATATTATATAACGTTATGCGTTATATAGTAATAGTATATAACGTTATACGATAGTACGTAATAGTATATAACGTTATACGTGATATGGTAATGCTATATAACGTTATACGCTATTACGTAATAGTATATAACGTTATACGTTAATACGTCATAGTATATATCGTTATACGTTATATAGTAATAGTATATAACGTTATACGTTATATAGTAATAGTATATAACGTTATACGTTATATAGTAATAGTATATAACGTTATACGTTAGTACGTAATAATATACAACGTTATACGTTAGTACGTAATAATATACAACGTTATACGTGATATGGCAATACTATATAACGTTATACGTTATATAGTAATAGTATATAACGTTATACGTTATATAGAAATAGTATATAACGTTATACGTTATATAGTAATAGTATATAACGTTATACGTTATATAGTAATAGTATATAACGTTATACGTTATATAGTAATAGTATATAACGTTATACGTTATATAGTAATAGTATATAACGTCATACGTTATATAGTAATAGTATATAACGTTATACGTTATATAGTAATAGTATATAACGTTATACGTTATATAGTAATAGTATATAACGTTATACGTTAGTACGTAATAATATATATCGTTATACGTTATATAGTAATAGTATATAACGTTATGCGTTATATAGTAATAGTATATAACGTTATACGATAGTACGTAATAGTATATGACTTTATACGTGATATGGTAATACTATATAACGCTATACGCTATTACGTAATAGTATATGACGTTATACGTTAATACGTAATAGTATATATCGTTATACGTTATATAGTAAAAGTATATAGCGATATACGTTATATAGTTATAGTATATAACGTTATACGTTAGTACGTAATAGTATATAACGTTATAAGTTATATGGTAATACTATACAACGTTATACGTTATATAGTAATAGTATATAACGTTATACGTTATATAGTAATAGTATATAACGTTATACGTTATATAGTAATAGTATATAACGTTATGCGTTATATAGTAATAGTATATGACGTTATACGATAGTACGGAATAGTATATATCGTTATACGTTATATAGTAATAGTATATAACGTTATACGTTATATAGTAATAGTATATAACGTTATACGTTATATAGTAATAGTATATAACGTTATACGTTATATAGTAATAGTATATAACGTTATACGTTAGTACGTAATAATATACAACGTTATACGTGATATGGTAATACTATATAACGTTAAACGTTAATACGTACTAGTATATATCGTTATACGTTATATAGTAATATTATATAACGTTATGCGTTATATAGTAATAGTATATAACGTTATACGTTAGTACGTAACAATATACAACGTTATACGTGATATGGCAATACTATATAACGTATAACGTTATATAGTAATAGTATATAACGTTATACGTTATATAGTAATAGTATATAACGTTATACGTTATATAGTAATAGTATATAACGTTATACGTGATATGGTAATACTATATAAAGTTATACGCTATTACGTAATAGTATATAACGTTATACGTTAATACGTAATAGTATATATCGTTATACGTTATATAGTAATAGTATATAGCGATATACGTTATATAGTAATAGTATATAACGTTATACGTTAGTACGTAATAGTATATAACGTTATACGTTAATACGTAACAGTATATATCGTTATACGTTATATAGTAACAGTATATAACGTTATACGTTATATAGTAATAGTATATAACGTTATACGTTATATAGTAATAGTATATAACGTTATACGTTATATAGTAATAGTATATAACGTTATACGTGATATGGTAAAACTATATAACGTTATACGTTAATACGTAATAGTATATATCGTTATACGTTATATAGTAATAGTATATAGCGATATACGTTATATAGTAATAGTATATAACGTTATACGTTAGTACGTAATAGTATATAACGTTATACGTTAATACGTAACAGTATATATCGTTATACGTTATATAGTAACAGTATATAACGTTATACGTTATATAGTAATAGTATATAACGTTATACGTTATATAGTAATAGTATATAACGTTATACGTTATATAGTAATTGTATATAACGTTATACGTTAGTACGTAATAATATACAACGTTATACGTGATATGGCAATACTATATAACGTTATACGTTATTACGTAATATTATATAACGTTATACGTTATATAGTAATAGTATATATCGTTATACGTTATATAGATATAGTATATAGCGATATACGTTATATAGTAATAGTATATAACGTTATACGATAGTACGTAATAGTATATAACGTTATACGTGATATGGTAATACTATATAACGTTATACGCTATTACGTAATAGTATATAACGTTATACGTTAATACGTAATAGTATATATCGTTGTACGTTATATAGTAATAGTATATAGCGATATACGTTATATAGTAATATTATATAACTTTTATGCGTTATATAGTAATAGTATATAACGTTATGCGTTAGTACGTAATAATATACAACGTTATACGTGATATGGTAATACTATATAACGTTATACGCTATTACGTAATAGTATATAACGTTATACGTTAATACGTAATAGTATATATCGTTATACGTTATATAGTAATAGTATATAGCGATATACGTTATATAGTAATAGTATATAATGTTATACGTTATATAGTAATAGTATATAACGTTATACGTTATATAGTAATATTATATAACGTTATGCGTTATATAGTAATAGTATATAACGTTATACGTTATATAGTAATAGTATTTAACGTTATACGTTATATAGTAATAGTACATAACGTTATACGTTATGTAGTAATAGTATATAACGTTATACGTTAGTACGTAATAATATACAACGTTATACGTGATATGGCAATACTATATAACGTTATACGTTATTACGTAATAGTATATGACGTTATACGTTATATAGTAATATTATATAACGTTATGCGTTATGTAGTAATAGTATATAACGTTATACGTTAGTACGTAATAATATACAACGTTATACGTGATATGGCAATACTATATAACGTTATACGTTATTACGTAATAGTACATAACGTTATACGTTATTACGTAATAGTATACAACGTTATACGTGATATGGTAAAACTATATAACGTTATACGTTAATACGTAATAGTATATATCGTTATACGTTATATAGTAATAGTATATAACGTTATACGTTATATAGTAATAGTATATAACGTTATACGTTATATAGTAATAGTATATAACGTTATACGTTATATAGTAATAGTATATAACGTTATACGTTATATAGTAATAGTATATAACGTTATACGTTAGTACGTAATAATATACAACGTTATACGTGATATGGTAATACTATATAACGTTATACGTTAATACGTAATAGTATATACCGTTATACGTTATATAGTAATAGTATATAACGTTATACGTTATATAGTAATATTATATAACGTTATGCGTTATATAGTAATAGTATATAACGTTATACGTTATATAGTAATAGTATATACCGTTATGCGTTATATAGTAATAGTATATAACGTTATGCGTTATATAGTAATAGTATATAACGTTATACGATAGTACGGAATAGTATATATCGTTATACGTTATATAGTAATAGTATATAACGTTATACGTTATATAGTAATAGTATATAACGTTATACGTTATATAGTAATATTATATAACGTTATGCGTTATATAGTAATAGTATATAACGTTATACGTGATATGGTAATGCTATATAACGTTATACGCTATTACGTAATAGTATATAACGTTATACGTTAATACGTCATAGTATATATCGTTATACGTTATATAGTAATAGTATATAACGTTATACGTTATATAGTAATAGTATATAACGTTATACGTTATATAGTAATAGTATATAACGTTATACGTTATATAGTAATATTATATAACGTTATGCGTTATATAGTAATAGTATATAACGTTATACGATAGTACGTAATAGTATATAACGTTATACGTGATATGGTAATGCTATATAACGTTATACGCTATTACGTAATAGTATATAACGTTATACGTTAATACGTCATAGTATATATCGTTATACGTTATATAGTAATAGTATATAACGTTATACGTTATATAGTAATAGTATATAACGTTATACGTTATATAGTAATAGTATATAACGTTATACGTTATATAGTAATATTATATAACGTTATACGCTATATAGTAATAGTATATAACGATATACGTTATATAGTAATAGTATATAACGTCATACGTTATATAGTAATAGTATATAACGTTATACGTTATATAGTAATAGTATATAACGTTATACGTTAGTACGTAATAATATACAACGTTATACGTGATATGGCAATACTATATAACGTTATACGTTATTACGTAATAGCATATAACGTTATACGTTATATAGTAATATTATATAACGTTATGCGTTATATAGTAATAGTATATAACGTTATACGTTAGTACGTAATAATATACAACGTTATACGTGATATGGCAATACTATGTAACGTTATACGTTATTACGTAATAGTATATAACGTTATACGTTATTACGTAATTGTATACAACGTTATACGTGATATGGTAAAACTATATAACGTTATACGTTAATACCTAATAGTATATATCGTTATACGTTATATAGTAATAGTATATAACGTTATACGTTATATAGTAATAGTATATAACGTTATACGTTATATAGTAATAGTATATAACGTTATACGTTATATAGTAATAGTATATAACGTTATACGTTATATAGTAATAGTATATAACGTTATACGTTAGTACGTAATAATATACAACGTTATACGTGATATGGTAATACTATATAACGTTATACGTTAATACGTAATAGTATATATCGTTATACGTTATATAGTAATAGTATATAACGTTATACGTTATATAGTAATAGTATATAACGTTATACGTTAGTACGTAATAATATACAACGTTATACGTTATATGGTAATACTATATAACGTTATACGTTAATACGTAATAGTATATATCGTTATACGTTATATAGTAATAGTATATAACGTTATACGTTATATAGTAATAGTATATAACGTTATACGTTATATAGTAATATTATATAACGTTATACGCTATATAGTAATAGTATATAACGATATACGTTATATAGTAATAGTATATAACGTCATACGTTATATAGTAATAGTATATAACGTTATACGTTATATAGTAATAGTATATAACGTTATACGTTAGTACGTAATAATATACAACGTTATACGTGATATGGCAATACTATATAACGTTATACGTTATTACGTACTAACGTATAACGTTATACGTTATATAGTAATATTATATAACGTTATGCGTTATATAGTAATAGTATATAACGTTATACGTTAGTACGTAATAATATACAACGTTATACGTGATATGGCAATACTATGTAACGTTATACGTTATTACGTAATAGTATATAACGTTATACGTTATTACGTAATAGTATACAACGTTATACGTGATATGGTAAAACTATATAACGTTATACGTTAATACCTAATAGTATATATCGTTATACGTTATATAGTAATAGTATATAACGTTATACGTTATATAGTAATAGTATATAACGTTATACGTTATATAGTAATAGTATATAACGTTATACGTTATATAGTAATAGTATATAACGTTATACGTTATATAGTAATAGTATATAACGTTATACGTTATATAGTAATAGTATATAACGTTATACGTTAGTACGTAATAATATACAACGTTATACGTGATATGGTAATACTATATAACGTTATACGTTAATACGTAATAGTATATATCGTTATACGCTATATAGTAATAGTATATAACGTTATACGTTATATAGTAATATTATATAACGTTATACGTTATATAGTAATAGTATATAACGTTATACGTTATATAGTATAAGTATATAACGTTATACGTTATATAGTAATAGTATATAACGTTATACGTTATATAGTAATATTATATAACGTTATGCGTTATATAGTAATAGTATATAACGTTATCCGATAGTACGTAATAGTATATAACGTTATACGTGATATGGTAATACTATATAACGTTATACGCTATTACGTATTAGTATATAACGTTATACGTTAATACGTCATAGTATATATCGTTATACGTTATATAGTAATAGTATATACCGTTATACGTTATATAGAAATAGTATATAACGTTATACGTTATATAGTAATAGTATATAACGTTATACATTATATAGTAATAGTATATAACGTCATACGTTATATAGTAATAGTATATAACGTTATACGTTATATAGTTATAGTATATAACGTTATACGTTAGTACGTAATAGTATATAACGTTATACGTTATATAGTAACAGTATATAGCGATATACGTTATATAGTTATAGTATATAACGTTATACGTTAGTACGTAATAGTATATAACGTTATACGTTATATGGTAATACTATACAACGTTATACGTTATATTGTAATAGTATATAACGTTATACGTTATATAGTAATAGTATATAACGTTATACGTTATATAGTAATAGTATATAACGTTATACGTTAGTACGTAATAATATATATCGTTATACGTTATATAGTAATAGTATATAACGTTATGCGTTATATAGTAATAGTATATAACGTTATACGATAGTACGTAATGGTATATGACGTTATACGTGATATGGTAATACTATATAACGCTATACGCTATTACGTAATGGTATATAACGTTATACGTTAATACGTAATAGTATATATCGTTATACGTTATATAGTAATAGTATATAGCGATATACGTTATATAGTTATAGTATATAACGTTATACGTTAGTACGTAATAGTATATAACGTTATACGTTATATGGTAATACTATACAACGTTATACGTTATATAGTAATAGTATATAACGTTATACGTTATATAGTAATAGTATATAACGTTATACGTTATATAGTATAAGTATATAACGTTATACGATAGTACGGAATAGTATATATCGTTATACGTTATATAGTAATAGTATATAACGTTATACGTTATATAGTAATAGTATATAACGTTATACGTTATATAGTAATAGTATATAACGTTATACGTTATATAGTAATAGTATATAACGTTATACGTTAGTACGTAATAATATACAACGTTATACGTGATATGGTAATACTATATAACGTTAAACGTTAATACGTACTAGTATATATCGTTATACGTTATATAGTAATAGTATATAACGTTATACGTTATATAGTAATAGTATATAACGTTATACGTTATATAGTAATAGTATATAACGTTATACGTTATATAGTAATAGTATATAACGTTATACGTTATATAGTATAAGTATATAACGTTATACGTTATATAGTAATAGTATATAACGTTATACGTTATATAGTAATATTATCTAACGTTATACGCTATTACGTAATAGTATATATCGTTATACGTTAATACGTAATAGTATATATCGTTATACGTTATATAGTAATAGTATATAGCGATATACGTTATATAGTAATAGTATATAACGTTATACGTTATATAGTAATAGTATATAACGTTATACGTTATATAGTAATATTATATAACGTTATGCGTTATATAGTAATAGTATATAACGTTATACGTTATATAGTAATAGTATTTAACGTTATACGTTATATGGTAATAGTATATAACGTTATACGTTATATAGTAATAGTATATAACGTTATACGTTAGTACGTAATAATATACAACGTTATACGTGATATGGCAATACTATATAACGTTATACGTTATTACGTAATAGTATATAACTTTATACGTTATATAGTAATATTATATAACGTTATGCGTTATATAGTAATAGTATATAACGTTATACGTTAGTACGTAATAATATACAACGTTATACGTGATATGGCAATACTATATAACGTTATACGTTATTACGTAATAGTATATAACGTTATACGTTATTACGTAATAGTATACAACGTTATACGTGATATGGTAAAACTATATAACGTTATACGTTAATACCTAATAGTATATATCGTTATACGTTATATAGTAATAGTATATAACGTTATACGTTATATAGTAATAGTATATAACGTTATACGTTATATAGTAATAGTATATAACGTTATACGTTATATAGTAATAGTATATAACGTTATACGTTATATAGTAATAGTATATAACGTTATACGTTAGTACGTAATAATATACAACGTTATACGTGATATGGTAATACTATATTACGTTATACGTTAATACGTAATAGTATATATCGTTATACGTTATATAGTAATAGTATATAACGTTATACGTTATATAGTAATATTATATAACGTTATGGGTTATATAGTAATAGTATATAACGTTATACGTTATATAGTAATAGTATATAACGTTATGCGTTATATAGTAATAGTATATAACGTTATACGATAGTACGGAATAGTATATATCGTTATACGTTATATAGTAATAGTATATAACGTTATACGTTATATAGTAATAGTATATAACGTTATACGTTATATAGTAATAGTATATAACATTATACGTTAGTACGTAATAATATACAACGTTATACGTGATATGGTAATACTATATAACGTTAAACGTTAACGCGTAATAGTATATAACGTTAAACGTTAACGCGTAATAGTATATATCGTTATACGTTATATAGTAATAGTATATAACGTTATACGTTATATAGTAATAGTATATAACGTTAAACGTTAATGCGTAATAGTATATATAGTTATACGTTATATAGTAATAGTATATAACGTTGTACGTTATATAGTAATAGTATATAACATTATACGTTATATAGTAATATTATATAACGTTATGCGTTATATAGAAATAGTATATAACGTTATACGTGATATGGTAATACTATATAAAGTTGTACGCTATTACGTAATAGTATATAACGTTATACGTTAATACGTAATAGTATATATCGTTATACGTTATATAGTAATAGTATATAGCGATATACGTTATAGTAATAGTATATAACGTTATACGTTAGTACGTAATAGTATATAACGTTATACGTTAATACGTAATAGTATATATCGTTATACGTTATATAGTAACAGTATATAACGTATAACGTTATATACTATTACTATATAACGTTATACGTTATATAGTAATAGTATATAACGTTATACGTTATATAGTAATAGTATATAACGTTATACGTGATATGGTAAAACTATATAACGTTATACGTTAATACGTAATAGTATATATCGTTATACGTTATATAGTAATAGTATATAACGTTATACGTTATATAGTAATAGTATATAACGTTATACGTTATATAGTAATAGTATATAACGTTATACGTTATATAGTAATAGTATATAACGTTATACGTTAGTACGTAATAATATACAACGTTATACGTGATATGGCAATACTATATAACGTTATACGTTATTACGTAATAGTATATAACGTTATACGTGATTACGTAGTAGTATACAACGTTATACGTGATATGGTAAAACCATATAACGTTATACGTTAATACGTAATAGTATATATCGTTATACGTTATATAGTAATAGTATATAACGTTATACGTTATATAGTAATAGTATATAACGTTATACGTTATATAGTAATAGTATATAACGTTATACGTTATATAGTAATAGTATATAACGTTATACGTTAGTACGTAATAATATACAACGTTATACGTGATATGGTAATACTATCTAACGTTATACGTTAATACGTAATAGTATATATCGTTATACGTTATATACTATTACTATATAACGTATAACGTTATATAGTAATAGTATATAACGTATAACGTTATATAGTAATAGTATATAACGTTATACGTTAGTACGTAATAATATACAACGTTATACGTGATATGGTAATACTATATAACGTTATACGCTATTACGTAATAGTATATAACGTTATACGTTAATACGTAATAGTATATATCGTTATACGTTATATAGTAATAGTATATAGCGATATACGTTATATAGTAATAGTATATAACGTTATACGTTATATAGTAATAGTATATAACGTTATACGTTATATAGTAATATTATATAACGTTATGCGTTATATAGTAATAGTATATAACGTTATACGTTATATAGTATAAGTATATAACGTTATACGTTATATAGTAATAGTATATAACGTTATACGTTATATAGTAATAGTATATAACGTTATACGTTAGTACGTAATAATATACAACGTTATACGTGATATGGTAATACTATATAACGTTAAACGTTAATACGTAATAGTATATATCGTTATACGTTATATAGTATTACTATATAACGTTATACGTTATATAGTAATAGTATATAACGTTATACGTTATATAGTAGTATTATATAACGTTATGCGTTATATAGTAATAGTATATAACGTTATACGATAGTACGTAATAGTATATAACGTTATACGTGATATGGTAATACTATATAACGTTATACGCTATTACGTAATAGTATATAACGTTATACGTTAATACGTCATAGTATATATCGTTATACGTTATATAGTAATAGTATATAACGTTATACGTTATATAGTAATAGTATATAACGTTATACGTTATATAGTAATAGTATATAACGTTATACGTTATATAGTAATATTATATAACGTTATGCGTTATATAGTAATAGTATATAACGTTATACGTTATATAGTAATAGTATATAACGTTATACGTTATATGGTAATAGTATATAACGTTATACGTTATATAGTAATAGTATATAACGTTATACGTTATATAGTAATAGTATATAACGTTATACGTTAGTACGTAATAATATACAACGTTATACGTGATATGGCAATACTATATAACGTTATACGTTATATAGTAATAGTATATAACGTTATACGTTATATAGAAATAGTATATAACGTTATACGTTATTACGTAATAGTATACAACGTTATACGTGATATGGTAAAACTATATAACGTTATACGTTAATACCTAATAGTATATATCGTTATACGTTATATAGTAATAGTATATAACGTTATACGTTATATAGTAATAGTATATAACGTTATACGTTATATAGTAATAGTATATAACGTTATACGTTATATAGTAATAGTATATAACGTTATACGTTATATAGTAATAGTATATAACGTTATACGTTAGTACGTAATAATATACAACGTTATACGTGATATGGTAATACTATATTACGTTATACGTTAATACGTAATAGTATATATCGTTATACGTTATATAGTAATAGTATATAACGTTATACGTTATATAGTAATATTATATAACGTTATGGGTTATATAGTAATAGTATATAACGTTATACGTTATATAGTAATAGTATATAACGTTATGCGTTATATAGTAATAGTATATAACGTTATACGATAGTACGGAATAGTATATATCGTTATACGTTATATAGTAATAGTATATAACGTTATACGTTATATAGTAATAGTATATAACGTTATACGTTATATAGTAATAGTATATAACATTATACGTTAGTACGTAATAATATACAACGTTATACGTGATATGGTAATACTATATAACGTTAAACGTTAACGCGTAATAGTATATAACGTTAAACGTTAACGCGTAATAGTATATATCGTTATACGTTATATAGTAATAGTATATAACGTTATACGTTATATAGTAATAGTATATAACGTTAAACGTTAATGCGTAATAGTATATATAGTTATACGTTATATAGTAATAGTATATAACGTTGTACGTTATATAGTAATAGTATATAACATTATACGTTATATAGTAATATTATATAACGTTATGCGTTATATAGAAATAGTATATAACGTTATACGTGATATGGTAATACTATATAAAGTTGTACGCTATTACGTAATAGTATATAACGTTATACGTTAATACGTAATAGTATATATCGTTATACGTTATATAGTAATAGTATATAGCGATATACGTTATAGTAATAGTATATAACGTTATACGTTAGTACGTAATAGTATATAACGTTATACGTTAATACGTAATAGTATATATCGTTATACGTTATATAGTAACAGTATATAACGTATAACGTTATATACTATTACTATATAACGTTATACGTTATATAGTAATAGTATATAACGTTATACGTTATATAGTAATAGTATATAACGTTATACGTGATATGGTAAAACTATATAACGTTATACGTTAATACGTAATAGTATATATCGTTATACGTTATATAGTAATAGTATATAACGTTATACGTTATATAGTAATAGTATATAACGTTATACGTTATATAGTAATAGTATATAACGTTATACGTTATATAGTAATAGTATATAACGTTATACGTTAGTACGTAATAATATACAACGTTATACGTGATATGGCAATACTATATAACGTTATACGTTATTACGTAATAGTATATAACGTTATACGTGATTACGTAGTAGTATACAACGTTATACGTGATATGGTAAAACCATATAACGTTATACGTTAATACGTAATAGTATATATCGTTATACGTTATATAGTAATAGTATATAACGTTATACGTTATATAGTAATAGTATATAACGTTATACGTTATATAGTAATAGTATATAACGTTATACGTTATATAGTAATAGTATATAACGTTATACGTTAGTACGTAATAATATACAACGTTATACGTGATATGGTAATACTATCTAACGTTATACGTTAATACGTAATAGTATATATCGTTATACGTTATATACTATTACTATATAACGTTATACGTTATATAGTAATAGTATATAACGTCATACGTTATATAGTAATAGTATATAACGTTATACGTTAGTACGTAATAATATACAACGTTATACGTGATATGGTAATACTATATAACGTTATACGCTATTACGTAATAGTATATAACGTTATACGTTAATACGTAATAGTATATATCGTTATACGTTATATAGTAATAGTATATAGCGATATACGTTATATAGTAATAGTATATAACGTTATACGTTATATAGTAATAGTATATAACGTTATACGTTATATAGTAATATTATATAACGTTATGCGTTATATAGTAATAGTATATAACGTTATACGTTATATAGTATAAGTATATAACGTTATACGTTATATAGTAATAGTATATAACGTTATACGTTATATAGTAATAGTATATAACGTTATACGTTAGTACGTAATAATATACAACGTTATACGTGATATGGTAATACTATATAACGTTAAACGTTAATACGTAATAGTATATATCGTTATACGTTATATAGTAATACTATATAACGTTATACGTTATATAGTAATACTATATAACGTTATACGTTATATAGTAATAGTATATAACGTTATACGTTATATAGTAATAGTATATAACGTTATACGATAGTACGTAATAGTATATAACGTTATACGTGATATGGTAATACTATATAACGTTATACGCTATTACGTAATAGTATATAACGTTATACGTTAATACGTCATAGTATATATCGTTATACGTTATATAGTAATAGTATATAACGTTATACGTTATATAGTAATAGTATATAACGTTATACGTTATATAGTAATAGTATATAACGTTATACGTTATATAGTAATATTATATAACGTTATGCGTTATATAGTAATAGTATATAACGTTATACGTTATATAGTAATAGTATATAACGTTATACGTTATATGGTAATAGTATATAACGTTATACGTTATATAGTAATAGTATATAACGTTATACGTTATATAGTAATAGTATATAACGTTATACGTTAGTACGTAATAATATACAACGTTATACGTGATATGGCAATACTATATAACGTTATACGTTATTACGTAATAGTATATAACGTTATACGTTATTACGTAATAGTATACAACGTTATACGTGATATGGTAAAACTATATAACGTTATACGTTAATACCTAATAGTATATATCGTTATACGTTATATAGTAATAGTATATAACGTTATACGTTATATAGTAATAGTATATAACGTTATACGTTATATAGTAATAGTATATAACGTTATACGTTATATAGTAATAGTATATAACGTTATACGTTATATAGTAATAGTATATAACGTTATACGTTAGTACGTAATAATATACAACGTTATACGTGATATGGTAATACTATATTACGTTATACGTTAATACGTAATAGTATATATCGTTATACGTTATATAGTAATAGTATATAACGTTATACGTTATATAGTAATATTATATAACGTTATGGGTTATATAGTAATAGTATATAACGTTATACGTTATATAGTAATAGTATATAACGTTATGCGTTATATAGTAATAGTATATAACGTTATACGATAGTACGGAATAGTATATATCGTTATACGTTATATAGTAATAGTATATAACGTTATACGTTATATAGTAATAGTATATAACGTTATACGTTATATAGTAATAGTATATAACATTATACGTTAGTACGTAATAATATACAACGTTATACGTGATATGGTAATACTATATAACGTTAAACGTTAACGCGTAATAGTATATAACGTTAAACGTTAACGCGTAATAGTATATATCGTTATACGTTATATAGTAATAGTATATAACGTTATACGTTATATAGTAATAGTATATAACGTTAAACGTTAATGCGTAATAGTATATATAGTTATACGTTATATAGTAATAGTATATAACGTTGTACGTTATATAGTAATAGTATATAACATTATACGTTATATAGTAATATTATATAACGTTATGCGTTATATAGAAATAGTATATAACGTTATACGTGATATGGTAATACTATATAAAGTTGTACGCTATTACGTAATAGTATATAACGTTATACGTTAATACGTAATAGTATATATCGTTATACGTTATATAGTAATAGTATATAGCGATATACGTTATAGTAATAGTATATAACGTTATACGTTAGTACGTAATAGTATATAACGTTATACGTTAATACGTAATAGTATATATCGTTATACGTTATATAGTAACAGTATATAACGTATAACGTTATATACTATTACTATATAACGTTATACGTTATATAGTAATAGTATATAACGTTATACGTTATATAGTAATAGTATATAACGTTATACGTGATATGGTAAAACTATATAACGTTATACGTTAATACGTAATAGTATATATCGTTATACGTTATATAGTAATAGTATATAACGTTATACGTTATATAGTAATAGTATATAACGTTATACGTTATATAGTAATAGTATATAACGTTATACGTTATATAGTAATAGTATATAACGTTATACGTTAGTACGTAATAATATACAACGTTATACGTGATATGGCAATACTATATAACGTTATACGTTATTACGTAATAGTATATAACGTTATACGTGATTACGTAGTAGTATACAACGTTATACGTGATATGGTAAAACCATATAACGTTATACGTTAATACGTAATAGTATATATCGTTATACGTTATATAGTAATAGTATATAACGTTATACGTTATATAGTAATAGTATATAACGTTATACGTTATATAGTAATAGTATATAACGTTATACGTTATATAGTAATAGTATATAACGTTATACGTTAGTACGTAATAATATACAACGTTATACGTGATATGGTAATACTATCTAACGTTATACGTTAATACGTAATAGTATATATCGTTATACGTTATATACTATTACTATATAACGCATAACGTTATATAGTAATAGTATATAACGTATAACGTTATATAGTAATAGTATATAACGTTATACGTTAGTACGTAATAATATACAACGTTATACGTGATATGGTAATACTATATAACGTTATACGCTATTACGTAATAGTATATAACGTTATACGTTAATACGTAATAGTATATATCGTTATACGTTATATAGTAATAGTATATAGCGATATACGTTATATAGTAATAGTATATAACGTTATACGTTATATAGTAATAGTATATAACGTTATACGTTATATAGTAATATTATATAACGTTATGCGTTATATAGTAATAGTATATAACGTTATACGTTATATAGTATAAGTATATAACGTTATACGTTATATAGTAATAGTATATAACGTTATACGTTATATAGTAATAGTATATAACGTTATACGTTAGTACGTAATAATATACAACGTTATACGTGATATGGTAATACTATATAACGTTAAACGTTAATACGTAATAGTATATAACGTATAACGTTATATACTATTACTATATAACGTAAAACGTTATATAGTAATAGTATATAACGTTATACGTTATATAGTAGTATTATATAACGTTATGCGTTATATAGTAATAGTATATAACGTTATACGATAGTACGTAATAGTATATAACGTTATACGTGATATGGTAATACTATATAACGTTATACGCTATTACGTAATAGTATATAACGTTATACGTTAATACGTCATAGTATATATCGTTATACGTTATATAGTAATAGTATATAACGTTATACGTTATATAGTAATAGTATATAACGTTATACGTTATATAGTAATAGTATATAACGTTATACGTTATATAGTAATATTATATAACGTTATGCGTTATATAGTAATAGTATATAACGTTATACGTTATATAGTAATAGTATATAACGTTATACGTTATATGGTAATAGTATATAACGTTATACGTTATATAGTAATAGTATATAACGTTATACGTTATATAGTAATAGTATATAACGTTATACGTTAGTACGTAATAATATACAACGTTATACGTGATATGGCAATACTATATAACGTTATACGTTATATAGTAATAGTATATAACGTTATACGTTATATAGAAATAGTATATAACGTTATACGTTATTACGTAATAGTATACAACGTTATACGTGATATGGTAAAACTATATAACGTTATACGTTAATACCTAATAGTATATATCGTTATACGTTATATAGTAATAGTATATAACGTTATACGTTATATAGTAATAGTATATAACGTTATACGTTATATAGTAATAGTATATAACGTTATACGTTATATAGTAATAGTATATAACGTTATACGTTATATAGTAATAGTATATAACGTTATACGTTAGTACGTAATAATATACAACGTTATACGTGATATGGTAATACTATATTACGTTATACGTTAATACGTAATAGTATATATCGTTATACGTTATATAGTAATAGTATATAACGTTATACGTTATATAGTAATATTATATAACGTTATGGGTTATATAGTAATAGTATATAACGTTATACGTTATATAGTAATAGTATATAACGTTATGCGTTATATAGTAATAGTATATAACGTTATACGATAGTACGGAATAGTATATATCGTTATACGTTATATAGTAATAGTATATAACGTTATACGTTATATAGTAATAGTATATAACGTTATACGTTATATAGTAATAGTATATAACATTATACGTTAGTACGTAATAATATACAACGTTATACGTGATATGGTAATACTATATAACGTTAAACGTTAACGCGTAATAGTATATAACGTTAAACGTTAACGCGTAATAGTATATATCGTTATACGTTATATAGTAATAGTATATAACGTTATACGTTATATAGTAATAGTATATAACGTTAAACGTTAATGCGTAATAGTATATATAGTTATACGTTATATAGTAATAGTATATAACGTTGTACGTTATATAGTAATAGTATATAACATTATACGTTATATAGTAATATTATATAACGTTATGCGTTATATAGAAATAGTATATAACGTTATACGTGATATGGTAATACTATATAAAGTTGTACGCTATTACGTAATAGTATATAACGTTATACGTTAATACGTAATAGTATATATCGTTATACGTTATATAGTAATAGTATATAGCGATATACGTTATAGTAATAGTATATAACGTTATACGTTAGTACGTAATAGTATATAACGTTATACGTTAATACGTAATAGTATATATCGTTATACGTTATATAGTAACAGTATATAACGTATAACGTTATATACTATTACTATATAACGTTATACGTTATATAGTAATAGTATATAACGTTATACGTTATATAGTAATAGTATATAACGTTATACGTGATATGGTAAAACTATATAACGTTATACGTTAATACGTAATAGTATATATCGTTATACGTTATATAGTAATAGTATATAACGTTATACGTTATATAGTAATAGTATATAACGTTATACGTTATATAGTAATAGTATATAACGTTATACGTTATATAGTAATAGTATATAACGTTATACGTTAGTACGTAATAATATACAACGTTATACGTGATATGGCAATACTATATAACGTTATACGTTATTACGTAATAGTATATAACGTTATACGTGATTACGTAGTAGTATACAACGTTATACGTGATATGGTAAAACCATATAACGTTATACGTTAATACGTAATAGTATATATCGTTATACGTTATATAGTAATAGTATATAACGTTATACGTTATATAGTAATAGTATATAACGTTATACGTTATATAGTAATAGTATATAACGTTATACGTTATATAGTAATAGTATATAACGTTATACGTTAGTACGTAATAATATACAACGTTATACGTGATATGGTAATACTATCTAACGTTATACGTTAATACGTAATAGTATATAACGTATAACGTTATATACTATTACTATATAACGTATAACGTTATATACTATTACTATATAACGTATAACGTTATATAGTAATAGTATATAACGTTATACGTTAGTACGTAATAATATACAACGTTATACGTGATATGGTAATACTATATAACGTTATACGCTATTACGTAATAGTATATAACGTTATACGTTAATACGTAATAGTATATATCGTTATACGTTATATAGTAATAGTATATAGCGATATACGTTATATAGTAATAGTATATAACGTTATACGTTATATAGTAATAGTATATAACGTTATACGTTATATAGTAATATTATATAACGTTATGCGTTATATAGTAATAGTATATAACGTTATACGTTATATAGTATAAGTATATAACGTTATACGTTATATAGTAATAGTATATAACGTTATACGTTATATAGTAATAGTATATAACGTTATACGTTAGTACGTAATAATATACAACGTTATACGTGATATGGTAATACTATATAACGTTAAACGTTAATACGTAATAGTATATATCGTTATACGTTATATAGTAATACTATATAACGTTATACGTTATATAGTAATACTATATAACGTTATACGTTATATAGTAATAGTATATAACGTTATACGTTATATAGTAGTATTATATAACGTTATGCGTTATATAGTAATAGTATATAACGTTATACGATAGTACGTAATAGTATATAACGTTATACGTGATATGGTAATACTATATAACGTTATACGCTATTACGTAATAGTATATAACGTTATACGTTAATACGTCATAGTATATATCGTTATACGTTATATAGTAATAGTATATAACGTTATACGTTATATAGTAATAGTATATAACGTTATACGTTATATAGTAATAGTATATAACGTTATACGTTATATAGTAATATTATATAACGTTATGCGTTATATAGTAATAGTATATAACGTTATACGTTATATAGTAATAGTATATAACGTTATACGTTATATGGTAATAGTATATAACGTTATACGTTATATAGTAATAGTATATAACGTTATACGTTATATAGTAATAGTATATAACGTTATACGTTAGTACGTAATAATATACAACGTTATACGTGATATGGCAATACTATATAACGTTATACGTTATATAGTAATAGTATATAACGTTATACGTTATATAGAAATAGTATATAACGTTATACGTTATATAGTAATAGTATATAACGTTATACGTTATATAGTAATAGTATATAACGTTATACGTTAGTACGTAATAATATATATCGTTATACGTTATATAGTAATAGTATATAACGTTATGCGTTATATAGTAATAGTATATAACGTTATACGTTAGTACGTAATAATATACAACGTTATACGTGATATGGCAATACTATATAACGTTATACGTTAATACGTAATAGTATATATCGTTATACGTTATATAGTAATAGTATATAACGTTATACGTTATATAGTAATAGTATATAACGTTATACGTTATATAGTAATAGTATATAACGTTATACGTTATATAGTAATAGTATATAACGTTATACGTTATATAGTAATATTATATAACGTTATGCGTTATATAGTAATAGTATATAACGTTATACGTTATATAGTATAAGTATATAACGTTATACGTTATATAGTAATAGTATATAACGTTATACGTTAGTACGTAATAATATACAACGTTTTACCTGATATGGCAATACTATATAACGTTATACGTTATTACGTAATAGTATATAACGTTATACGTTATATAGTAATATTATATAACGTTATGCGTTATATAGTAATAGTATATAACGTTATACGTTAGTACGTAATAATATACAACGTTATAAGTGATATGGCAATACTATATAACGTTATACGTTATCACGTAATAGTATATAACGTTATACGTTATTACGTAATAGTATACAACGTTATACGTGATATGGTAAAACTATATAACGTTATACGTTAATACGTAATAGTATATATCGTTATACGTTATATAGTAATAGTATATAACGTTATACGTTATATAGTAATAGTATATAACGTTATACGTTATATAGTAATAGTATATAACGTTATACGTTATATAGTAATAGTATATAACGTTATACGTTATATAGTAATAGTATATAACGTTATACGTTAGTACGTAATAATATACAACGTTATACGTGATATGGTAATACTATATAACGTTATACGTCAATACGTAATAGTATATATCGTTATACGTTATATAGTAATAGTATATAACGTTATACGTTATATAGTAATATTATATAACGTTATGCGTTATATAGTAATAGTATATAACGTTATACGTTATATAGTAATAGTATATAACGTTATGCGTTATATAGTAATAGTATATAACGTTATACGATAGTACGGAATAGTATATATCGTTATACGTTATATAGTAATAGTATATAACGTTATACGTTATATAGTAATAGTATATAACGTTATACGTTATATAGTAATAGTATATAACGTTATACGTTATATAGTAATAGTATATAACGTTATACGTTAGTACGTAATAATATACAACGTTATACGTGATATGGTAATACTATATAACGTTAAACGTTAATACGTAATAGTATATATCGTTATACGTTATATAGTAATAGTATATAACGTTATACGTTATATAGTAATAGTATATAACGTTATACGTTATATAGTAGTATTATATAACGTTATGCGTTATATAGTAATAGTATATAACGTTATACGATAGTACGTAATAATATACAACGTTATACGTGATATGGTAATACTATATAACGTTAAACGTTAATACGTAATAGTATATATCGTTATACGTTATATAGTAATAGTATATAACGTTATACGTTATAGAGTAATATTATATAACGTTATACGTTATTACGTAATAGTATATAACGTTATACGTTAATACGTAATAGTATATATCGTTATACGTTATATAGTAATAGTATATAACGTTATACGTTATATAGTAATAGTATATAACGTTATACGTTATATAGTAATAGTATATAACGTTATACGTTATATAGTAATAGTATATAACGTTATACGTTATATAGTAATAGTATATAACGTTATACGTTAGTACGTAATAATATACAACGTTATACGTGATATGGTAATACTATATAACGTTATACGTCAATACGTAATAGTATATATCGTTATACGTTATATAGTAATAGTATATAACGTTATACGTTATATAGTAATATTATATAACGTTATGCGTTATATAGTAATAGTATATAACGTTATACGTTATATAGTAATAGTATATAACGTTATGCGTTATATAGTAATAGTATATAACGTTATACGATAGTACGGAATAGTATATATCGTTATATATATATAGTAATAGTATATAACGTTATACGTTATATAGTAATAGTATATAACGTTATACGTTATATAGTAATAGTATATAACGTTATACGTTAGTACGTAATAATATACAACGTTATACGTGATATGGTAATACTATATAACGTTAAACGTTAATACGTAATAGTATATATCGTTATACGTTATATAGTAATAGTATATAACGTTATACGTTATATAGTAATAGTATATAACGTTATACGTTATATAGTAGTATTATATAACGTTATGCGTTATATAGTAATAGTATATAACGTTATACGATAGTACGTAATAGTATATAACGTTATACGTGATATGGTAATACTATATAACGTTATACGCTATTACGTAATAGTATATAACGTTATACGTTAATACGTCATAGTATATATCGTTATACGTTATATAGTAATAGTATATAACGTTATACGTTATATAGTAATAGTATATAACGTTATACGTTATATAGTAATAGTATATAACGTTATACGTTATATAGTAATATTATATAACGTTATGCGTTATATAGTAATAGTATATAACGTTATACGTTATATAGTAATAGTATATAACGTTATACGTTATATGGTAATAGTATATAACGTTATACGTTATATAGTAATAGTATATAACGTTATACGTTATATAGTAATAGTATATAACGTTATACGTTAGTACGTAATAATATACAACGTTATACGTGATATGGCAATACTATATAACGTTATACGTTATATAGTAATAGTATATAACGTTATACGTTATATAGAAATAGTATATAACGTTATACGTTATATAGTAATAGTATATAACGTTATACGTTATATAGTAATAGTATATAACGTCATACGTTATATAGTAATAGTATATACCGTTATACGTTATATAGTAATAGTATATAACGTTATACGTTATATAGTAATAGTATATAACGTTATACGTTAGTACGTAATAATATATATCGTTATACGTTATATAGTAATAGTATATAACGTTATGCGTTATATAGTAATAGTATATAACGTTATACGTTAGTACGTAATAATATACAACGTTATACGTGATATGGCAATACTATATAACGTTATACGCTATTACGTAATAGTATATAACGTTATACGTTAATACGTCATAGTATATATCGTTATACGTTATATAGTAATAGTATATAACGTTATACGTTATATAGTAATAGTATATAACGTTATACGTTATATGGTAATAGTATATAACGTTATACGTTATATAGTAATAGTATATAACGTTATACGTTATATAGTAATAGTATATAACGTTATACGTTAGTACGTAATAATATACAACGTTATACGTGATATGGCAATACTATATAACGTTATACGTTATATAGTAATAGTATAACGTTATATACTATTACTATATAACGTTATACGTTATATAGTAATAGTATATAACGTTATACGTTATATAGTAATAGTATATAACGTTATACGTTATATAGTAATAGTATATAACGTTATACGTTAGTACGTAATAATATACAACGTTATACGTGATATGGTAATACTATATAACGTTAAACGTTAATACGTAATAGTATATATCGTTATACGTTATATAGTAATAGTATATAACGTTATACGTTATATAGTAATAGTATATAACGTTATACGTTATATAGTAGTATTATATAACGTTATGCGTTATATAGTAATAGTATATAACGTTATACGATAGTACGTAATAATATACAACGTTATACGTGATATGGTAATACTATATAACGTTAAACGTTAATACGTAATAGTATATATCGTTATACGTTATATAGTAATATTATATAACGTTATACGTTATTACGTAATAGTATATAACGTTATACGTTAATACGTAATAGTATATATCGTTATACGTTATATAGTAATAGTATATAACGTTATACGTTATATAGTAATAGTATATAACGTTATACGTTATATAGTAATAGTATATAACGTTATACGTTATATAGTAATAGTATATAACGTTATACGTTATATAGTAATAGTATATAACGTTATACGTTATATAGTAATAGTATATAACGTTATACGTTAGTACGTAATAATATACAACGTTATACGTGATATGGTAATACTATATAACGTTATACGTCAATACGTAATAGTATATATCGTTATACGTTATATAGTAATAGTATATAACGTTATACGTTATATAGTAATATTATATAACGTTATGCGTTATATAGTAATAGTATATAACGTTATACGTTATATAGTAATAGTATATAACGTTATGCGTTATATAGTAATAGTATATAACGTTATACGATAGTACGGAATAGTATATATCGTTATACGTTATATAGTAATAGTATATAACGTTATACGTTATATAGTAATAGTATATAACGTTATACGTTATATAGTAATAGTATATAACGTTATACGTTATATAGTAATAGTATATAACGTTATACGTTAGTACGTAATAATATACAACGTTATACGTGATATGGTAATACTATATAACGTTAAACGTTAATACGTAATAGTATATATCGTTATACGTTATATAGTAATAGTATATAACGTTATACGTTATATAGTAATAGTATATAACGTTATACGTTATATAGTAGTATTATATAACGTTATGCGTTATATAGTAATAGTATATAACGTTATACGATAGTACGTAATAATATACAACGTTATACGTGATATGGTAATACTATATAACGTTAAACGTTAATACGTAATAGTATATATCGTTATACGTTATATAGTAATAGTATATAACGTTATACGTTATATAGTAATATTATATAACGTTATACGTTATTACGTAATAGTATATAACGTTATACGTTATATAGTAATAGTATATAACGTTATACGTTATATGGTAATAGTATATAACGTTATACGTTATATAGTAATAGTATATAACGTTATACGTTATATAGTAATAGTATATAACGTTATACGTTATATAGTAATAGTATATAACGTTATACGTTAGTACGTAATAATATACAACGTTATACGTGATATGGTAATACTATATAACGTTAAACGTTAATACGTAATAGTATATATCGTTATACGTTATATAGTAATAGTATATAACGTTATACGTTATATAGTAATAGTATATAACGTTATACGTTATATAGTAGTATTATATAACGTTATGCGTTATATAGTAATAGTATATAACGTTATACGATAGTACGTAATAGTATATAACGTTATACGTGATATGGTAATACTATATAACGTTATACGCTATTACGTAATAGTATATAACGTTATACGTTAATACGTCATAGTATATATCGTTATACGTTATATAGTAATAGTATATAACGTTATACGTTATATAGTAATAGTATATAACGTTATACGTTATATAGTAATAGTATATAACGTTATACGTTATATAGTAATATTATATAACGTTATGCGTTATATAGTAATAGTATATAACGTTATACGTTATATAGTAATAGTATATAACGTTATACGTTATATGGTAATAGTATATAACGTTATACGTTATATAGTAATAGTATATAACGTTATACGTTATATAGTAATAGTATATAACGTTATACGTTAGTACGTAATAATATACAACGTTATACGTGATATGGCAATACTATATAACGTTATACGTTATATAGTAATAGTATATAACGTTATACGTTATATAGAAATAGTATATAACGTTATACGTTAATACGTAATAGTATATATCGTTATACGTTATATAGTAATAGTATATAACGTTATACGTTATATAGTAATAGTATATAACGTTATACGTTATATAGTAATAGTATATAACGTTATACGTTATATAGTAATAGTATATAACGTTATACGTTAGTACGTAATAATATACAACGTTATACGTGATATGGCAATACTATATAACGTTATACGTTATTACGTAATAGTATATAACGTTATACGTGATTACGTAGTAGTATACAACGTTATACGTGATATGGTAAAACCATATAACGTTATACGTTAATACGTAATAGTATATATCGTTATACGTTATATAGTAATAGTATATAACGTTATACGTTATATAGTAATAGTATATAACGTTATACGTTATATAGTAATAGTATATAACGTTATACGTTATATAGTAATAGTATATAACGTTATACGTTAGTACGTAATAATATACAACGTTATACGTGATATGGTAATACTATCTAACGTTATACGTTAATACGTAATAGTATATATCGTTATACGTTATATAGTAATACTATATAACGTTATACGTTATATAGTAATAGTATATAACGTATAACGTTATATAGTAATAGTATATAACGTTATACGTTAGTACGTAATAATATACAACGTTATACGTGATATGGTAATACTATATAACGTTATACGCTATTACGTAATAGTATATAACGTTATACGTTAATACGTAATAGTATATATCGTTATACGTTATATAGTAATAGTATATAGCGATATACGTTATATAGTAATAGTATATAACGTTATACGTTATATAGTAATAGTATATAACGTTATACGTTATATAGTAATATTATATAACGTTATGCGTTATATAGTAATAGTATATAACGTTATACGTTATATAGTATTACTATATAACGTTATACGTTATATAGTAATAGTATATAACGTTATACGTTATATAGTAATAGTATATAACGTTATACGTTAGTACGTAATAATATACAACGTTATACGTGATATGGTAATACTATATAACGTTAAACGTTAATACGTAATAGTATATATCGTTATACGTTATATAGTAATACTATATAACGTTATACGTTATATAGTAATAGTATATAACGTTATACGTTATATAGTAGTATTATATAACGTTATGCGTTATATAGTAATAGTATATAACGTTATACGATAGTACGTAATAGTATATAACGTTATACGTGATATGGTAATACTATATAACGTTATACGCTATTACGTAATAGTATATAACGTTATACGTTAATACGTCATAGTATATATCGTTATACGTTATATAGTAATAGTATATAACGTTATACGTTATATAGTAATAGTATATAACGTTATACGTTATATAGTAATAGTATATAACGTTATACGTTATATAGTAATATTATATAACGTTATGCGTTATATAGTAATAGTATATAACGTTATACGTTATATAGTAATAGTATATAACGTTATACGTTATATAGTAATAGTATATAACGTTATACGTTAGTACGTAATAATATACAACGTTATACGTGATATGGTAATACTATCTAACGTTATACGTTAATACGTAATAGTATATATCGTTATACGTTATATAGTAATACTATATAACGTTATACGTTATATAGTAATAGTATATAACGTCATACGTTATATAGTAATAGTATATAACGTTATACGTTAGTACGTAATAATATACAACGTTATACGTGATATGGTAATACTATATAACGTTATACGCTATTACGTAATAGTATATAACGTTATACGTTAATACGTAATAGTATATATCGTTATACGTTATATAGTAATAGTATATAGCGATATACGTTATATAGTAATAGTATATAACGTTATACGTTATATAGTAATAGTATATAACGTTATACGTTATATAGTAATATTATATAACGTTATGCGTTATATAGTAATAGTATATAACGTTATACGTTATATAGTATAAGTATATAACGTTATACGTTATATAGTAATAGTATATAACGTTATACGTTATATAGTAATAGTATATAACGTTATACGTTAGTACGTAATAATATACAACGTTATACGTGATATGGTAATACTATATAACG
This sequence comes from Bombus terrestris, assembly GCF_910591885.1. Taxonomy (NCBI): domain Eukaryota; kingdom Metazoa; phylum Arthropoda; class Insecta; order Hymenoptera; family Apidae; genus Bombus; species Bombus terrestris. The sequence continues at coordinate 218,154 of NW_025963569.1, read as the reverse complement.
TTAAACGTTAATACGTAATAGTATATATCGTTATACGTTATATAGTAATACTATATAACGTTATACGTTATATAGTAATAGTATATAACGTTATACGTTATATAGTAGTATTATATAACGTTATGCGTTATATAGTAATAGTATATAACGTTATACGATAGTACGTAATAGTATATAACGTTATACGTGATATGGTAATACTATATAACGTTATACGCTATTACGTAATAGTATATAACGTTATACGTTAATACGTCATAGTATATATCGTTATACGTTATATAGTAATAGTATATAACGTTATACGTTATATAGTAATAGTATATAACGTTATACGTTATATAGTAATAGTATATAACGTTATACGTTATATAGTAATATTATATAACGTTATGCGTTATATAGTAATAGTATATAACGTTATACGTTATATAGTAATAGTATATAACGTTATACGTTATATGGTAATAGTATATAACGTTATACGTTATATAGTAATAGTATATAACGTTATACGTTATATAGTAATAGTATATAACGTTATACGTTAGTACGTAATAATATACAACGTTATACGTGATATGGCAATACTATATAACGTTATACGTTTTATAGTAATAGTATATAACGTTATACGTTATATAGAAATAGTATATAACGTTATACGTTATATAGTAATAGTATATAACGTTATACGTTATATAGTAATAGTATATAACGTTATACGTTAGTACGTAATAATATATATCGTTATACGTTATATAGTAATAGTATATAACGTTATGCGTTATATAGTAATAGTATATAACGTTATACGTTAGTACGTAATAATATACAACGTTATACGTGATATGGCAATACTATATAACGTTATACGTTAATACGTAATAGTATATATCGTTATACGTTATATAGTAATAGTATATAACGTTATACGTTATATAGTAATAGTATATAACGTTATACGTTATATAGTAATAGTATATAACGTTATACGTTATATAGTAATAGTATATAACGTTATACGTTAGTACGTAATAATATACAACGTTATACGTGATATGGTAATACTATCTAACGTTATACGTTAATACGTAATAGTATATATCGTTATACGTTATATAGTAATAGTATATAACGTTATACGTTATATAGTAATAGTATATAACGTCATACGTTATATAGTAATAGTATATAACGTTATACGTTAGTACGTAATAATATACAACGTTATACGTGATATGGTAATACTATATAACGTTATACGCTATTACGTAATAGTATATAACGTTATACGTTAATACGTAATAGTATATATCGTTATACGTTATATAGTAATAGTATATAGCGATATACGTTATATAGTAATAATATATAACGTTATACGTTATATAGTATTAGTATATAACGTTATACGTTATATAGTAATATTATATAACGTTATGCGTTATATAGTAATAGTATATAACGTTATACGTTATATAGTATAAGTATATAACGTTATACGTTATATAGTAATAGTATATAACGTTATACGTTAGTACGTAATAATATACAACGTTTTACCTGATATGGCAATACTATATAACGTTATACGTTATTACGTAATAGTATATAACGTTATACGTTATATAGTAATATTATATAACGTTATGCGTTATATAGTAATAGTATATAACGTTATACGTTAGTACGTAATAATATACAACGTTATAAGTGATATGGCAATACTATATAACGTTATACGTTATCACGTAATAGTATATAACGTTATACGTTATTACGTAATAGTATACAACGTTATACGTGATATGGTAAAACTATATAACGTTATACGTTAATACGTAATAGTATATATCGTTATACGTTATATAGTAATAGTATATAACGTTATACGTTATATAGTAATAGTATATAACGTTATACGTTATATAGTAATAGTATATAACGTTATACGTTATATAGTAATAGTATATAACGTTATACGTTATATAGTAATAGTATATAACGTTATACGTTAGTACGTAATAATATACAACGTTATACGTGATATGGTAATACTATATAACGTTATACGTCAATACGTAATAGTATATATCGTTATACGTTATATAGTAATAGTATATAACGTTATACGTTATATAGTAATATTATATAACGTTATGCGTTATATAGTAATAGTATATAACGTTATACGTTATATAGTAATAGTATATAACGTTATGCGTTATATAGTAATAGTATATAACGTTATACGATAGTACGGAATAGTATATATCGTTATACGTTATATAGTAATAGTATATAACGTTATACGTTATATAGTAATAGTATATAACGTTATACGTTATATAGTAATAGGATATAACGTTATACGTTATATAGTAATAGTATATAACGTTATACGTTAGTACGTAATAATATACAACGTTATACGTGATATGGTAATACTATATAACGTTAAACGTTAATACGTAATAGTATATATCGTTATACGTTATATAGTAATAGTATATAACGTTATACGTTATATAGTAATAGTATATAACGTTATACGTTATATAGTAGTATTATATAACGTTATGCGTTATATAGTAATAGTATATAACGTTATACGATAGTACGTAATAATATACAACGTTATACGTGATATGGTAATACTATATAACGTTAAACGTTAATACGTAATAGTATATATCGTTATACGTTATATAGTAATAGTATATAACGTTATACGTTATATAGTAATATTATATAACGTTATACGTTATTACGTAATAGTATATAACGTTATACGTTAATACGTAATAGTATATATCGTTATACGTTATATAGTAATAGTATATAACGTTATACGTTATATAGTAATAGTATATAACGTTATACGTTATATAGTAATAGTATATAACGTTATACGTTATATAGTAATAGTATATAACGTTATACGTTAGTACGTAATAATATACAACGTTATACGTGATATGGTAATACTATATAACGTTATACGTCAATACGTAATAGTATATATCGTTATACGTTATATAGTAATAGTATATAACGTTATACGTTATATAGTAATATTATATAACGTTATGCGTTATATAGTAATAGTATATAACGTTATACGTTATATAGTAATAGTATATAACGTTATGCGTTATATAGTAATAGCATATAACGTTATACGATAGTACGGAATAGTATATATCGTTATATATATATAGTAATAATATATAACGTTATACGTTATATAGTAATAGTATATAACGTTATACGTTATATAGTAATAGTATATAACGTTATACGTTATATAGTAATAGTATATAACGTTATACGTTAGTACGTAATAATATACAACGTTATACGTGATATGGTAATACTATATAACGTTAAACGTTAATACGTAATAGTATATATCGTTATACGTTATATAGTAATAGTATTTAACGTTATACGTTATATAGTAATAGTATATAACGTTATACGTTATATAGTAGTATTATATAACGTTATGCGTTATATAGTAATAGTATATAACGTTATACGATAGTACGTAATAGTATATAACGTTATACGTGATATGGTAATACTATATAACGTTATACGCTATTACGTAATAGTATATAACGTTATACGTTAATACGTCATAGTATATATCGTTATACGTTATATAGTAATAGTATATAACGTTATACGTTATATAGTAATAGTATATAACGTTATACGTTATATAGTAATAGTATATAACGTTATACGTTATATAGTAATATTATATAACGTTATGCGTTATATAGTAATAGTATATAACGTTATACGTTATATAGTAATAGTATATAACGTTATACGTTATATGGTAATAGTATATAACGTTATACGTTATATAGTAATAGTATATAACGTTATACGTTATATAGTAATAGTATATAACGTTATACGTTAGTACGTAATAATATACAACGTTATACGTGATATGGCAATACTATATAACGTTATACGTTATATAGTAATAGTATATAACGTTATACGTTATATAGAAATAGTATATAACGTTATACGTTATATAGTAATAGTATATAACGTTATACGTTATATAGTAATAGTATATAACGTCATACGTTATATAGTAATAGTATATACCGTTATACGTTATATAGTAATAGTATATAACGTTATACGTTATATAGTAATAGTATATAACGTTATACGTTAGTACGTAATAATATATATCGTTATACGTTATATAGTAATAGTATATAACGTTATGCGTTATATAGTAATAGTATATAACGTTATACGTTAGTACGTAATAATATACAACGTTATACGTGATATGGCAATACTATATAACGTTATACGCTATTACGTAATAGTATATAACGTTATACGTTAATACGTCATAGTATATATCGTTATACGTTATATAGTAATAGTATATAACGTTATACGTTATATAGTAATAGTATATAACGTTATACGTTATATGGTAATAGTATATAACGTTATACGTTATATAGTAATAGTATATAACGCTATACGTTATATAGTAATAGTATATAACGTTATACGTTAGTACGTAATAATATACAACGTTATACGTGATATGGCAATACTATATAACGTTATACGTTATATAGTAATAGTATATACCGTTATACGTTATATAGTAATACTATATAACGTTATACGTTATATAGTAATAGTATATAACGTTATACGTTATATAGTAATAGTATATAACGTTATACGTTATATAGTAATAGTATATAACGTTATACGTTAGTACGTAATAATATACAACGTTATACGTGATATGGTAATACTATATAACGTTAAACGTTAATACGTAATAGTATATATCGTTATACGTTATATAGTAATAGTATATAACGTTATGCGTTATATAGTAATAGTATATAACGTTATACGATAGTACGGAATAGTATATATCGTTATACGTTATATAGTAATAGTATATAACGTTATACGTTATATAGTAATAGTATATAACGTTATACGTTATATAGTAATAGGATATAACGTTATACGTTATATAGTAATAGTATATAACGTTATACGTTAGTACGTAATAATATACAACGTTATACGTGATATGGTAATACTATATAACGTTAAACGTTAATACGTAATAGTATATATCGTTATACGTTATATAGTAATAGTATATAACGTTATACGTTATATAGTAATAGTATATAACGTTATACGTTATATAGTAGTATTATATAACGTTATGCGTTATATAGTAATAGTATATAACGTTATACGATAGTACGTAATAATATACAACGTTATACGTGATATGGTAATACTATATAACGTTAAACGTTAATACGTAATAGTATATATCGTTATACGTTATATAGTAATAGTATATAACGTTATACGTTATATAGTAATATTATATAACGTTATACGTTATTACGTAATAGTATATAACGTTATACGTTAATACGTAATAGTATATATCGTTATACGTTATATAGTAATAGTATATAACGTTATACGTTATATAGTAATAGTATATAACGTTATACGTTATATAGTAATAGTATATAACGTTATACGTTATATAGTAATAGTATATAACGTTATACGTTATATAGTAATAGTATATAACGTTATACGTTAGTACGTAATAATATACAACGTTATACGTGATATGGTAATACTATATAACGTTATACGTCAATACGTAATAGTATATATCGTTATACGTTATATAGTAATAGTATATAACGTTATACGTTATATAGTAATATTATATAACGTTATGCGTTATATAGTAATAGTATATAACGTTATACGTTATATAGTAATAGTATATAACGTTATGCGTTATATAGTAATAGTATATAACGTTATACGATAGTACGGAATAGTATATATCGTTATATATATATAGTAATAATATATAACGTTATACGTTATATAGTAATACTATATAACGTTATACGTTATATAGTAATAGTATATAACGTTATACGTTATATAGTAATAGTATATAACGTTATACGTTAGTACGTAATAATATACAACGTTATACGTGATATGGTAATACTATATAACGTTAAACGTTAATACGTAATAGTATATATCGTTATACGTTATATAGTAATAGTATTTAACGTTATACGTTATATAGTAATAGTATATAACGTTATACGTTATATAGTAGTATTATATAACGTTATGCGTTATATAGTAATAGTATATAACGTTATACGATAGTACGTAATAGTATATAACGTTATAGGTGATATGGTAATACTATATAACGTTATACGCTATTACGTAATAGTATATAACGTTATACGTTAATACGTCATAGTATATATCGTTATACGTTATATAGTAATAGTATATAACGTTATACGTTATATAGTAATAGTATATAACGTTATACGTTATATAGTAATAGTATATAACGTTATACGTTATATAGTAATAGTATATAACGTTATACGTTATATAGTAATAGTATATAACGTCATACGTTATATAGTAATAGTATATACCGTTATACGTTATATAGTAATAGTATATAACGTTATACGTTATATCGTAATAGTATATAACGTTATACGTTAGTACGTAATAATATATATCGTTATACGTTATATAGTAATAGTATATAACGTTATGCGTTATATAGTAATAGTATATAACGTTATACGTTAGTACGTAATAATATACAACGTTATACGTGATATGGCAATACTATATAACGTTATACGCTATTACGTAATAGTATATAACGTTATACGTTAATACGTCATAGTATATATCGTTATACGTTATATAGTAATAGTATATAACGTTATACGTTATATAGTAATAGTATATAACGTTATACGTTATATGGTAATAGTATATAACGTTATACGTTATATAGTAATAGTATATAACGTTATACGTTATATAGTAATAGTATATAACGTTATACGTTAGTACGTAATAATATACAACGTTATACGTGATATGGCAATACTATATAACGTTATACGTTATATAGTAATACTATATAACGTTATACGTTATATAGTAATAGTATATAACGTTATACGTTATATAGTAATAGTATATAACGTTATACGTTATATAGTAATAGTATATAACGTTATACGTTAGTACGTAATAATATACAACGTTATACGTGATATGGTAATACTATATAACGTTAAACGTTAATACGTAATAGTATATATCGTTATACGTTATATAGTAATAGTATATAACGTTATACGTTATATAGTAATAGTATATAACGTTATACGTTATATAGTAGTATTATATAACGTTATGCGTTATATAGTAATAGTATATAACGTTATACGATAGTACGTAATAATATACAACGTTATACGTGATATGGTAATACTATATAACGTTAAACGTTAATACGTAATAGTATATATCGTTATACGTTATATAGTAATAGTATATAACGTTATACGTTATATAGTAATATTATATAACGTTATACGTTATTACGTAATAGTATATAACGTTATACGTTAATACGTAATAGTATATATCGTTATACGTTATATAGTAATAGTATATAACGTTATACGTTATATAGTAATAGTATATAACGTTATACGTTATATAGTAATAGTATATAACGTTATACGTTATATAGTAATAGTATATAACGTTATACGTTATATAGTAATAGTATATAACGTTATACGTTATATAGTAATAGTATATAACGTTATACGTTCGTACGTAATAATATACAACGTTATACGTGATATGGTAATACTATATAACGTTATACGTCAATACGTAATAGTATATATCGTTATACGTTATATAGTAATAGTATATAACGTTATACGTTATATAGTAATATTATATAACGTTATGCGTTATATAGTAATAGTATATAACGTTATACGTTATATAGTAATAGTATATAACGTTATGCGTTATATAGTAATAGTATATAACGTTATACGATAGTACGGAATAGTATATATCGTTATATATATATAGTAATAGTATATAACGTTATACGTTATATAGTAATAGTATATAACGTTATACGTTATATAGTAATAGTATATAACGTTATACGTTATATAGTAATAGTATATAACGTTATACGTTAGTACGTAATAATATACAACGTTATACGTGATATGGTAATACTATATAACGTTAAACGTTAATACGTAATAGTATATATCGTTATACGTTATATAGTAATAGTATATAACGTTATACGTTATATAGTAATAGTATATAACGTTATACGTTATATAGTAGTATTATATAACGTTATGCGTTATATAGTAATAGTATACAACGTTATACGATAGTACGTAATAGTATATAACGTTATACGTTAATACGTAATAGTATATATCGTTATACGTTATATAGTAATAGTATATAACGTTATACGTTATATAGTAATAGTATACAACGTTATACGTTATATAGTAATAGTATATAACGTTATACGTTATATAGTAATAGTATATAACGTTATACGTTATATAGTAATAGTATATAACGTTATACGTTAGTACGTAATAATATACAACGTTATACGTGATATGGTAATACTATATAACGTTATACGTCAATACGTAATAGTATATATCGTTATACGTTATATAGTAATAGTATATAACGTTATACGTTATATAGTAATATTATATAACGTTATGCGTTATATAGTAATAGTATATAACGTTATACGTTATATAGTAATAGTATATAACGTTATGCGTTATATAGTAATAGTATATAACGTTATACGATAGTACGGAATAGTATATATCGTTATATATATATAGTAATAGTATATAACGTTATACGTTATATAGTAATAGTATATAACGTTATACGTTATATAGTAATAGTATATAACGTTATACGTTATATAGTAATAGTATATAACGTTATACGTTAGTATGTAATAATATACAACGTTATACGTGATATGGTAATACTATATAACGTTAAACGTTAATACGTAATAGTATATATCGTTATACGTTATATAGTAATAGTATATAACGTTATACGTTATATAGTAATAGTATATAACGTTATACGTTATATAGTAGTATTATATAACGTTATGCGTTATATAGTAATAGTATATAACGTTATACGATAGTACGTAATAGTATATAACGTTATACGTGATATGGTAATACTATATAACGTTATACGCTATTACGTAATAGTATATAACGTTATACGTTAATACGTCATAGTATATATCGTTATACGTTATATAGTAATAGTATATAACGTTATACGTTATATAGTAATAGTATATAACGTTATACGTTATATAGTAATAGTATATAACGTTATACGTTATATAGTAATATTATATAACGTTATGCGTTATATAGTAATAGTATATAACGTTATACGTTATATAGTAATAGTATATAACGTTATACGTTATATGGTAATAGTATATAACGTTATACGTTATATAGTAATAGTATATAACGTTATACGTTATATAGTAATAGTATATAACGTTATACGTTAGTACGTAATAATATACAACGTTATACGTGATATGGCAATACTATATAACGTTATACGTTATATAGTATAAGTATATAACGTTATACGTTATATAGTAATAGTATATAACGTTATACGTTATATAGTAATATTATCTAACGTTATACGCTATTACGTAATAGTATATATCGTTATACGTTAATACGTAATAGTATATATCGTTATACGTTATATAGTAATAGTATATAGCGATATACGTTATATGGTAATAGTATATAACGTTATACGTTATATAGTAATAGTATATAACGTTATACGTTATATAGTAATATTATATAACGTTATGCGTTATATAGTAATAGTATATAACGTTATACGTTATATAGTAATAGTATTTAACGTTATACGTTATATGGTAATAGTATATAACGTTATACGTTATATAGTAATAGTATATAACGTTATACGTTAGTACGTAATAATATACAACGTTATACGTGATATGGCAATACTATATAACGTTATACGTTATTACGTAATAGTATATAACGTTATACGTTATATAGTAATATTATATAACGTTATGCGTTATATAGTAATAGTATATAACGTTATACGTTAGTACGTAATAATATACAACGTTATACGTGATATGGCAATACTATATAACGTTATACGTTATTACGTAATAGTATATAACGTTATACGTTATATAGTAATATTATATAACGTTATGCGTTATATAGTAATAGTATATAACGTTATACGTTAGTACGTAATAATATACAACGTTATACGTGATATGGCAATACTATATAACGTTATACGTTATTACGTAATAGTATATAACGTTATACGTTATTACGTAATAGTATACAACGTTATACGTGATATGGTAAAACTATATAACGTTATACGTTAATACCTAATAGTATATATCGTTATACGTTATATAGTAATAGTATATAACGTTATACGTTATATAGTAATAGTATATAACGTTATACGTTATATAGTAATAGTATATAACGTTATACGTTATATAGTAATAGTATATAACGTTATACGTTAGTACGTAATAATATACAACGTTATACGTGATATGGTAATACTATATAACGTTATACGTTAATACGTAATAGTATATATCGTTATACGTTATATAGTAATAGTATATAACGTTATACGTTATATAGTAATATTATATAACGTTATGGGTTATATAGTAATAGTATATAACGTTATACGTTATATAGTAATAGTATATAACGTTATGCGTTATATAGTAATAGTATATAACGCTATACGATAGTACGGAATAGTATATATCGTTATACGTTATATAGTAATAGTATATAACGTTATACGTTATATAGTAATAGTATATAACGTTATACGTTATATAGTAATAGTATATAACATTATACGTTAGTACGTAATAATATACAACGTTATACGTGATATGGTAATACTATATAACGTTAAACGTTAACGCGTAATAGTATATAACGTTAAACGTTAACGCGTAATAGTATATATCGTTATACGTTATATAGTAATAGTATATAACGTTATACGTTATATAGTAATAGTATATAACGTTAAACGTTAATGCGTAATAGTATATATAGTTATACGTTATATAGTAATAGTATATAACGTTGTACGTTATATAGTAATAGTATATAACATTATACGTTATATAGTAATATTATATAACGTTATGCGTTATATAGAAATAGTATATAACGTTATACGTGATATGGTAATACTATATAAAGTTGTACGCTATTACGTAATAGTATATAACGTTATACGTTAATACGTAATAGTATATATCGTTATACGTTATATAGTAATAGTATATAGCGATATACGTTATAGTAATAGTATATAACGTTATACGTTAGTACGTAATAGTATATAACGTTATACGTTAATACGTAATAGTATATATCGTTATACGTTATATAGTAACAGTATATAACGTATAACGTTATATACTATTACTATATAACGTTATACGTTATATAGTAATAGTATATAACGTTATACGTTATATAGTAATAGTATATAACGCTATACGTGATATGGTAAAACTATATAACGTTATACGTTAATACGTAATAGTATATATCGTTATACGTTATATAGTAATAGTATATAACGTTATACGTTATATAGTAATAGTATATAACGTTATACGTTATATAGTAATAGTATATAACGTTATACGTTATATAGTAATAGTATATAACGTTATACGTTAGTACGTAATAATATACAACGTTATACGTGATATGGCAATACTATATAACGTTATACGTTATTACGTAATAGTATATAACGTTATACGTTATATACTATTACTATATAACGTTATACGTTATATAGTAATAGTATATAACGTCATACGTTATATAGTAATAGTATATAACGTTATACGTTAGTACGTAATAATATACAACGTTATACGTGATATGGTAATACTATATAACGTTATACGCTATTACGTAATAGTATATAACGTTATACGTTAATGCGTAATAGTATATATCGTTATACGTTATATAGTAATAGTATATAGCGATATACGTTATATAGTAATAGTATATAACGTTATACGTTATATAGTAATAGTATATAACGTTATACGTTATATAGTAATATTATATAACGTTATGCGTTATATAGTAATAGTATATAACGTTATACGTTATATAGTAATAGTATATAACGTTATACGTTATATAGTAATAGTATATAACGTTATACGTTAGTACGTAATAATATACAACGTTATACGTGATATGGTAATACTATCTAACGTTATACGTTAATACGTAATAGTATATATCGTTATACGTTATATAGTAATACTATATAACGTTATACGTTATATAGTAATAGTATATAACGTCATACGTTATATAGTAATAGTATATAACGTTATACGTTAGTACGTAATAATATACAACGTTATACGTGATATGGTAATACTATATAACGTTATACGCTATTACGTAATAGTATATAACGTTATACGTTAATACGTAATAGTATATATCGTTATACGTTATATAGTAATAGTATATAGCGATATACGTTATATAGTAATAGTATATAACGTTATACGTTATATAGTAATAGTATATAACGTTATACGTTATATAGTAATATTATATAACGTTATGCGTTATATAGTAATAGTATATAACGTTATACGTTATATAGTATAAGTATATAACGTTATACGTTATATAGTAATAGTATATAACGTTATACGTTATATAGTAATAGTATATAACGTTATACGTTAGTACGTAATAATATACAACGTTATACGTGATATGGTAATACTATATAACGTTAAACGTTAATACGTAATAGTATATATCGTTATACGTTATATAGTAATACTATATAACGTTATACGTTATATAGTAATAGTATATAACGTTATACGTTATATAGTAGTATTATATAACGTTATGCGTTATATAGTAATAGTATATAACGTTATACGATAGTACGTAATAGTATATAACGTTATACGTGATATGGTAATACTATATAACGTTATACGCTATTACGTAATAGTATATAACGTTATACGTTAATACGTCATAGTATATATCGTTATACGTTATATAGTAATAGTATATAACGTTATACGTTATATAGTAATAGTATATAACGTTATACGTTATATAGTAATAGTATATAACGTTATACGTTATATAGTAATATTATATAACGTTATGCGTTATATAGTAATAGTATATAACGTTATACGTTATATAGTAATAGTATATAACGTTATACGTTATATGGTAATAGTATATAACGTTATACGTTATATAGTAATAGTATATAACGTTATACGTTATATAGTAATAGTATATAACGTTATACGTTATATAGTAATTGTATATAACGTTATACGTTAGTACGTAATAATATACAACGTTATACGTGATATGGTAATACTATATAACGTTATACGTTAATACGTAATAGTATATATCGTTATACGTTATATAGTAATAGTATATAACGTTATACGTTATATAGTAATAGTATATAACGTTATACGTTATATAGTAATAGTATATAACGTTATACGTTATATAGTAATTGTATATAACGTTATACGTTAGTACGTAATAATATACAACGTTATACGTGATATGGTAATACTATCTAACGTTATACGTTAATACGTAATAGTATATATCGTTATACGTTATATAGTAATAGTATATAACGTTATACGTTATATAGTAATAGTATATAACGTCATACGTTATATAGTAATAGTATATAACGTTATACGTTAGTACGTAATAATATACAACGTTATACGTGATATGGTAATACTATATAACGTTATACGCTATTACGTAATAGTATATAACGTTATACGTTAATACGTAATAGTATATATCGTTATACTTTATATAATAATAATATATAGCGATATACGTTATATAGTAATAATATATAACGTATAACGTTATATAGTAATAGTATATAACGTTATACGTTATATAGTAATATTATATAACGTTATGCGTTATATAGTAATAGTATATAACGTTATACGTTATATAGTATAAGTATATAACGTTATACGTTATATAGTAATAGTATATAACGTTATACGTTAGTACGTAATAATATACAACGTTTTACCTGATATGGCAATACTATATAACGTTATACGTTATTACGTAATAGTATATAACGTTATACGTTATATAGTAATATTATATAACGTTATGCGTTATATAGTAATAGTATATAACGTTATACGTTAGTACGTAATAATATACAACGTTATAAGTGATATGGCAATACTATATAACGTTATACGTTATCACGTAATAGTATATAACGTTATACGTTATTACGTAATAGTATACAACGTTATACGTGATATGGTAAAACTATATAACGTTATACGTTAATACGTAATAGTATATATCGTTATACGTTATATAGTAATAGTATATAACGTTATACGTTATATAGTAATAGTATATAACGTTATACGTTATATAGTAATAGTATATAACGTTATACGTTATATAGTAATAGTATATAACGTTATACGTTATATAGTAATAGTATATAACGTTATACGTTAGTACGTAATAATATACAACGTTATACGTGATATGGTAATACTATATAACGTTATACGTCAATACGTAATAGTATATATCGTTATACGTTATATAGTAATAGTATATAACGTTATACGTTATATAGTAATATTATATAACGTTATGCGTTATATAGTAATAGTATATAACGTTATACGTTATATAGTAATAGTATATAACGTTATGCGTTATATAGTAATAGTATATAACGTTATACGATAGTACGGAATAGTATATATCGTTATACGTTATATAGTAATAGTATATAACGTTATACGTTATATAGTAATAGTATATAACGTTATACGTTATATAGTAATAGGATATAACGTTATACGTTATATAGTAATAGTATATAACGTTATACGTTAGTACGTAATAATATACAACGTTATACGTGATATGGTAATACTATATAACGTTAAACGTTAATACGTAATAGTATATATCGTTATACGTTATATAGTAATAGTATATAACGTTATACGTTATATAGTAATAGTATATAACGTTATACGTTATATAGTAGTATTATATAACGTTATGCGTTATATAGTAATAGTATATAACGTTATACGATAGTACGTAATAATATACAACGTTATACGTGATATGGTAATACTATATAACGTTAAACGTTAATACGTAATAGTATATATCGTTATACGTTATATAGTAATAGTATATAACGTTATACGTTATATAGTAATATTATATAACGTTATACGTTATTACGTAATAGTATATAACGTTATACGTTAATACGTAATAGTATATATCGTTATACGTTATATAGTAATAGTATATAACGTTATACGTTATATAGTAATAGTATATAACGTTATACGTTATATAGTAATAGTATATAACGTTATACGTTATATAGTAATAGTATATAACGTTATACGTTATATAGTAATAGTATATAACGTTATACGTTAGTACGTAATAATATACAACGTTATACGTGATATGGTAATACTATATAACGTTATACGTCAATACGTAATAGTATATATCGTTATACGTTATATAGTAATAGTATATAACGTTATACGTTATATAGTAATATTATATAACGTTATGCGTTATATAGTAATAGTATATAACGTTATACGTTATATAGTAATAGTATATAACGTTATGCGTTATATAGTAATAGTATATAACGTTATACGATAGTACGGAATAGTATATATCGTTATATATATAAAGTAATAATATATAACTTTATACTTTATATAGTAATAGTATATAACGTTATACGTTATATAGTAATAGTATATAACGTTATACGTTATATAGTAATAGTATATAACGTTATACGTTAGTACGTAATAATATACAACGTTATACGTGATATGGTAATACTATATAACGTTAAACGTTAATACGTAATAGTATATATCGTTATACGTTATATAGTAATAGTATTTAACGTTATACGTTATATAGTAATAGTATATAACGTTATACGTTATATAGTAGTATTATATAACGTTATGCGTTATATAGTAATAGTATATAACGTTATACGATAGTACGTAATAGTATATAACGTTATACGTGATATGGTAATACTATATAACGTTATACGCTATTACGTAATAGTATATAACGTTATACGTTAATACGTCATAGTATATATCGTTATACGTTATATAGTAATAGTATATAACGTTATACGTTATATAGTAATAGTATATAACGTTATACGTTATATAGTAATAGTATATAACGTTATACGTTATATAGTAATATTATATAACGTTATGCGTTATATAGTAATAGTATATAACGTTATACGTTATATAGTAATAGTATATAACGTTATACGTTATATAGTAATAGTATATAACGTTATACGTTAGTACGTAATAATATACAACGTTATACGTGATATGGCAATACTATATAACGTTATACGTTACATAGTAATAGTATATAACGTTATACGTTATATAGAAATAGTATATAACGTTATACGTTATATAGTAATAGTATATAACGTTATACGTTATATAGTAATAGTATATAACGTCATACGTTATATAGTAATAGTATATACCGTTATACGTTATATAGTAATAGTATATAACGTTATACGTTATATAGTAATAGTATATAACGTTATACGTTAGTACGTAATAATATATATCGTTATACGTTATATAGTAATAGTATATAACGTTATGCGTTATATAGTAATAGTATATAACGTTATACGTTAGTACGTAATAATATACAACGTTATACGTGATATGGCAATACTATATAACGTTATACGCTATTACGTAATAGTATATAACGTTATACGTTAATACGTCATAGTATATATCGTTATACGTTATATAGTAATAGTATATAACGTTATACGTTATATAGTAATAGTATATAACGTTATACGTTATATGGTAATAGTATATAACGTTATACGTTATATAGTAATAGTATATAACGTTATACGTTATATAGTAATAGTATATAACGTTATACGTTAGTACGTAATAATATACAACGTTATACGTGATATGGCAATACTATATAACGTTATACGTTATATAGTAATAGTATATACCGTTATACGTTATATAGTAATACTATATAACGTTATACGTTATATAGTAATAGTATATAACGTTATACGTTATATAGTAATAGTATATAACGTTATACGTTATATAGTAATAGTATATAACGTTATACGTTAGTACGTAATAATATACAACGTTATACGTGATATGGTAATACTATATAACGTTAAACGTTAATACGTAATAGTATATATCGTTATACGTTATATAGTAATAGTATATAACGTTATGCGTTATATAGTAATAGTATATAACGTTATACGATAGTACGGAATAGTATATATCGTTATACGTTATATAGTAATAGTATATAACGTTATACGTTATATAGTAATAGTATATAACGTTATACGTTATATAGTAATACGATATAACGTTATACGTTATATAGTAATAGTATATAACGTTATACGTTAGTACGTAATAATATACAACGTTATACGTGATATGGTAATACTATATAACGTTAAACGTTAATACGTAATAGTATATATCGTTATACGTTATATAGTAATAGTATATAACGTTATACGTTATATAGTAATAGTATATAACGTTATACGTTATATAGTAGTATTATATAACGTTATGCGTTATATAGTAATAGTATATAACGTTATACGATAGTACGTAATAATATACAACGTTATACGTGATATGGTAATACTATATAACGTTAAACGTTAATACGTAATAGTATATATCGTTATACGTTATATAGTAATAGTATATAACGTTATACGTTATATAGTAATATTATATAACGTTATACGTTATTACGTAATAGTATATAACGTTATACGTTAATACGTAATAGTATATATCGTTATACGTTATATAGTAATAGTATATAACGTTATACGTTATATAGTAATAGTATATAACGTTATACGTTATATAGTAATAGTATATAACGTTATACGTTATATAGTAATAGTATATAACGTTATACGTTATATAGTAATAGTATATAACGTTATACGTTAGTACGTAATAATATACAACGTTATACGTGATATGGTAATACTATATAACGTTATACGTCAATACGTAATAGTATATATCGTTATACGTTATATAGTAATAGTATATAACGTTATACGTTATATAGTAATATTATATAACGTTATGCGTTATATAGTAATAGTATATAACGTTATACGTTATATAGTAATAGTATATAACGTTATGCGTTATATAGTAATAGTATATAACGTTATACGATAGTACGGAATAGTATATATCGTTATATATATATAGTAATAATATATAACGTTAAACGTTATATAGTAATAGTATATAACGTTATACGTTATATAGTAATAGTATATAACGTTATACGTTATATAGTAATAGTATATAACGTTATACGTTAGTACGTAATAATATACAACGTTATACGTGATATGGTAATACTATATAACGTTAAACGTTAATACGTAATAGTATATATCGTTATACGTTATATAGTAATAGTATTTAACGTTATACGTTATATAGTAATAGTATATAACGTTATACGTTATATAGTAGTATTATATAACGTTATGCGTTATATAGTAATAGTATATAACGTTATACGATAGTACGTAATAGTATATAACGTTATAGGTGATATGGTAATACTATATAACGTTATACGCTATTACGTAATAGTATATAACGTTATACGTTAATACGTCATAGTATATATCGTTATACGTTATATAGTAATAGTATATAACGTTATACGTTATATAGTAATAGTATATAACGTTATACGTTATATAGTAATAGTATATAACGTTATACGTTATATAGTAATATTATATAACGTTATGCGTTATATAGTAATAGTATATAACGTTATACGTTATATAGTAATAGTATATAACGTTATACGTTATATGGTAATAGTATATAACGTTATACGTTATATAGTAATAGTATATAACGTTATACGTTATATAGTAATAGTATATAACGTTATACGTTAGTACGTAATAATATACAACGTTATACGTGATATGGCAATACTATATAACGTTATACGTTATATAGTAATAGTATATAACGTTATACGTTAGTACGTAATAATATACAACGTTATACGTGATATGGCAATACTATATAACGTTATACGCTATTACGTAATAGTATATAACGTTATACGTTAATACGTCATAGTATATATCGTTATACGTTATATAGTAATAGTATATAACGTTATACGTTATATAGTAATAGTATATAACGTTATACGTTATATGGTAATAGTATATAACGTTATACGTTATATAGTAATAGTATATAACGTTATACGTTATATAGTAATAGTATATAACGTTATACGTTAGTACGTAATAATATACAACGTTATACGTGATATGGCAATACTATATAACGTTATACGTTATATAGTAATACTATATAACGTTATACGTTATATAGTAATAGTATATAACGTTATACGTTATATAGTAATAGTATATAACGTTATGCGTTATATAGTAATAGTATATAACGTTATACGTTATATAGTAATAGTATATAACGTTATGCGTTATATAGTAATAGTATATAACGTTATACGATAGTACGGAATAGTATATATCGTTATATATATATAGTAATAATATATAACGTTATACGTTATATAGTAATAGTATATAACGTTATACGTTATATAGTAATAGTATATAACGTTATACGTTATATAGTAATAGTATATAACGTTATACGTTAGTACGTAATAATATACAACGTTATACGTGATATGGTAATACTATATAACGTTAAACGTTAATACGTAATAGTATATATCGTTATACGTTATATAGTAATAGTATTTAACGTTATACGTTATATAGTAATAGTATATAACGTTATACGTTATATAGTAGTATTATATAACGTTATGCGTTATATAGTAATAGTATATAACGTTATACGATAGTACGTAATAGTATATAACGTTATAGGTGATATGGTAATACTATATAACGTTATACGCTATTACGTAATAGTATATAACGTTATACGTTAATACGTCATAGTATATATCGTTATACGTTATATAGTAATAGTATATAACGTTATACGTTATATAGTAATAGTATATAACGTTATACGTTATATAGTAATAGTATATAACGTTATACGTTATATACTATTACTATATAACGTTATGCGTTATATAGTAATAGTATATAACGTTATACGTTATATAGTAATAGTATATAACGTTATACGTTATATGGTAATAGTATATAACGTTATACGTTATATAGTAATAGTATATAACGTTATACGTTATATAGTAATAGTATATAACGTTATACGTTAGTACGTAATAATATACAACGTTATACGTGATATGGCAATACTATATAACGTTATACGTTATATAGTAATAGTATATAACGTTATACGTTATATAGAAATAGTATATAACGTTATACGTTATATAGTAATAGTATATAACGTTATACGTTATATAGTAATAGTATATAACGTCATACGTTATATAGTAATAGTATATACCGTTATACGTTATATAGTAATAGTATATAACGTTATACGTTATATAGTAATAGTATATAACGTTATACGTTAGTACGTAATAATATACAACGTTATACGTGATATGGCAATACTATATAACGTTATACGTTATATAGTAATAGTATATAACGTTATACGTTAGTACGTAATAATATACAACGTTATACGTGATATGGCAATACTATATAACGTTATACGCTATTACGTAATAGTATATAACGTTATACGTTAATACGTCATAGTATATATCGTTATACGTTATATAGTAATAGTATATAACGTTATACGTTATATAGTAATAGTATATAACGTTATACGTTATATGGTAATAGTATATAACGTTATACGTTATATAGTAATAGTATATAACGTTATACGTTATATAGTAATAGTATATAACGTTATACGTTAGTACGTAATAATATACAACGTTATACGTGATATGGCAATACTATATAACGTTATACGTTATATACTATTACTATATAACGTTATACGTTATATAGTAATAGTATATAACGTTATACGTTATATAGTAATAGTATATAACGTTATACGTTATATAGTAATAGTATATAACGTTATACGTTAGTACGTAATAATATACAACGTTATACGTGATATGGTAATACTATATAACGTTATACGTTAATACGTAATAGTATATATCGTTATACGTTATATAGTAATAGTATATAACGTTATACGTTATATAGTAATAGTATATAACGTTATACGTTATATAGTAGTATTATATAACGTTATGCGTTATATAGTAATAGTATATAACGTTATACGATAGTACGTAATAATATACAACGTTATACGTGATATGGTAATACTATATAACGTTATACGTTAATACGTAATAGTATATATCGTTATACGTTATATAGTAATAGTATATAACGTTATACGTTATATAGTAATATTATATAACGTTATACGTTATTACGTAATAGTATATAACGTTATACGTTAATACGTAATAGTATATATCGTTATACGTTATATAGTAATAGTATATAACGTTATACGTTATATAGTAATAGTATATAACGTTATACGTTATATAGTAATAGTATATAACGTTATACGTTATATAGTAATAGTATATAACGTTATACGTTATATAGTAATAGTATATAACGTTATACGTTATATAGTAATAGTATATAACGTTATACGTTAGTACGTAATAATATACAACGTTATACGTGATATGGTAATACTATATAACGTTATACGTCAATACGTAATAGTATATATCGTTATACGTTATATAGTAATAGTATATAACGTTATACGTTATATAGTAATATTATATAACGTTATGCGTTATATAGTAATAGTATATAACGTTATACGTTATATAGTAATAGTATATAACGTTATGCGTTATATAGTAATAGTATATAACGTTATACGATAGTACGGAATAGTATATATCGTTATATATATATAGTAATAGTATATAACGTTATACGTTATATAGTAATAGTATATAACGTTATGCGTTATATAGTAATAGTATATAACGTTATACGTTATATAGTAATAGTATATAACGTTATACGTTAGTACGTAATAATATACAACGTTATACGTGATATGGTAATACTATATAACGTTAAACGTTAATACGTAATAGTATATATCGTTATACGTTATATAGTAATAGTATATAACGTTATACGTTATATAGTAATAGTATATAACGTTATACGTTATATAGTAGTATTATATAACGTTATGCGTTATATAGTAATAGTATATAACGTTATACGATAGTACGTAATAGTATATAACGTTATACGTTAATACGTAATAGTATATATCGTTATACGTTATATAGTAATAGTATATAACGTTATACGTTATATAGTAATAGTATACAACGTTATACGTTATATAGTAATAGTATATAACGTTATACGTTATATAGTAATAGTATATAACGTTATACGTTATATAGTAATAGTATATAACGTTATACGTTAGTACGTAATAATATACAACGTTATACGTGATATGGTAATACTATATAACGTTATACGTCAATACGTAATAGTATATATCGTTATACGTTATATAGTAATAGTATATAACGTTATACGTTATATAGTAATATTATATAACGTTATGCGTTATATAGTAATAGTATATAACGTTATACGTTATATAGTAATAGTATATAACGTTATGCGTTATATAGTAATAGTATATAACGTTATACGATAGTACGGAATAGTATATATCGTTATATATATATAGTAATAGTATATAACGTTATACGTTATATAGTAATAGTATATAACGTTATACGTTATATAGTAATAGTATATAACGTTATACGTTATATAGTAATAGTATATAACGTTATACGTTAGTACGTAATAATATACAACGTTATACGTGATATGGTAATACTATATAACGTTAAACGTTAATACGTAATAGTATATATCGTTATACGTTATATAGTAATAGTATATAACGTTATACGTTATATAGTAATAGTATATAACGTTATACGTTATATAGTAGTATTATATAACGTTATGCGTTATATAGTAATAGTATATAACGTTATACGATAGTACGTAATAGTATATAACGTTATACGTGATATGGTAATACTATATAACGTTATACGCTATTACGTAATAGTATATAACGTTATACGTTAATACGTCATAGTATATATCGTTATACGTTATATAGTAATAGTATATAACGTTATACGTTATATAGTAATAGTATATAACGTTATACGTTATATAGTAATAGTATATAACGTTATACGTTATATAGTAATATTATATAACGTTATGCGTTATATAGTAATAGTATATAACGTTATACGTTATATAGTAATAGTATATAACGTTATACGTTATATGGTAATAGTATATAACGTTATACGTTATATAGTAATAGTATATAACGTTATACGTTATATAGTAATAGTATATAACGTTATACGTTAGTACGTAATAATATACAACGTTATACGTGATATGGCAATACTATATAACGTTATACGTTATATAGTATAAGTATATAACGTTATACGTTATATAGTAATAGTATATAACGTTATACGTTATATAGTAATATTATCTAACGTTATACGCTATTACGTAATAGTATATATCGTTATACGTTAATACGTAATAGTATATATCGTTATACGTTATATAGTAATAGTATATAGCGATATACGTTATATAGTAATAGTATATAACGTTATACGTTATATAGTAATAGTATATAACGTTATACGTTATATAGTAATATTATATAACGTTATGCGTTATATAGTAATAGTATATAACGTTATACGTTATATAGTAATAGTATTTAACGTTATACGTTATATGGTAATAGTATATAACGTTATACGTTATATAGTAATAGTATATAACGTTATACGTTAGTACGTAATAATATACAACGTTATACGTGATATGGCAATACTATATAACGTTATACGTTATTACGTAATAGTATATAACGTTATACGTTATATAGTAATATTATATAACGTTATGCGTTATATAGTAATAGTATATAACGTTATACGTTAGTACGTAATAATATACAACGTTATACGTGATATGGCAATACTATATAACGTTATACGTTATTACGTAATAGTATATAACGTTATACGTTATTACGTAATAGTATACAACGTTATACGTGATATGGTAAAACTATATAACGTTATACGTTAATACCTAATAGTATATATCGTTATACGTTATATAGTAATAGTATATAACGTTATACGTTATATAGTAATAGTATATAACGTTATACGTTATATAGTAATAGTATATAACGTTATACGTTATATAGTAATAGTATATAACGTTATACGTTAGTACGTAATAATATACAACGTTATACGTGATATGGTAATACTATATAACGTTATACGTTAATACGTAATAGTATATATCGTTATACGTTATATAGTAATAGTATATAACGTTATACGTTATATAGTAATATTATATAACGTTATGGGTTATATAGTAATAGTATATAACGTTATACGTTATATAGTAATAGTATATAACGTTATGCGTTATATAGTAATAGTATATAACGTTATACGATAGTACGGAATAGTATATATCGTTATACGTTATATAGTAATAGTATATAACGTTATACGTTATATAGTAATAGTATATAACGTTATACGTTATATAGTAATAGTATATAACATTATACGTTAGTACGTAATAATATACAACGTTATACGTGATATGGTAATACTATATAACGTTAAACGTTAACGCGTAATAGTATATAACGTTAAACGTTAAAGCGTAATAGTATATATCGTTATACGTTATATAGTAATAGTATATAACGTTATACGTTATATAGTAATAGTATATAACGTTAAACGTTAATGCGTAATAGTATATATAGTTATACGTTATATAGTAATAGTATATAACGTTGTACGTTATATAGTAATAGTATATAACATTATACGTTATATAGTAATATTATATAACGTTATGCGTTATATAGAAATAGTATATAACGTTATACGTGATATGGTAATACTATATAAAGTTGTACGCTATTACGTAATAGTATATAACGTTATACGTTAATACGTAATAGTATATATCGTTATACGTTATATAGTAATAGTATATAGCGATATACGTTATAGTAATAGTATATAACGTTATACGTTAGTACGTAATAGTATATAACGTTATACGTTAATACGTAATAGTATATATCGTTATACGTTATATAGTAACAGTATATAACGTATAACGTTATATACTATTACTATATAACGTTATACGTTATATAGTAATAGTATATAACGTTATACGTTATATAGTAATAGTATATAACGCTATACGTGATATGGTAAAACTATATAACGTTATACGTTAATACGTAATAGTATATATCGTTATACGTTATATAGTAATAGTATATAACGTTATACGTTATATAGTAATAGTATATAACGTTATACGTTATATAGTAATAGTATATAACGTTATACGTTATATAGTAATAGTATATAACGTTATACGTTAGTACGTAATAATATACAACGTTATACGTGATATGGCAATACTATATAACGTTATACGTTATTACGTAATAGTATATAACGTTATACGTTATATACTATTACTATATAACGTATAACGTTATATACTATTACTATATAACGTTATACGTTATATAGTAATAGTATATAACGTTATACGTTAGTACGTAATAATATACAACGTTATACGTGATATGGTAATACTATATAACGTTATACGCTATTACGTAATAGTATATAACGTTATACGTTAATGCGTAATAGTATATATCGTTATACGTTATATAGTAATAGTATATAGCGATATACGTTATATAGTAATAGTATATAACGTTATACGTTATATAGTAATAGTATATAACGTTATACGTTATATAGTAATATTATATAACGTTATGCGTTATATAGTAATAGTATATAACGTTATACGTTATATAGTATAAGTATATAACGTTATACGTTATATAGTAATAGTATATAACGTTATACGTTATATAGTAATAGTATATAACGTTATACGTTAGTACGTAATAATATACAACGTTATACGTGATATGGTAATACTATATAACGTTAAACGTTAATACGTAATAGTATATATCGTTATACGTTATATAGTATTACTATATAACGTATAACGTTATATAGTAATAGTATATAACGTTATACGTTATATAGTAGTATTATATAACGTTATGCGTTATATAGTAATAGTATATAACGTTATACGATAGTACGTAATAGTATATAACGTTATACGTGATATGGTAATACTATATAACGTTATACGCTATTACGTAATAGTATATAACGTTATACGTTAATACGTCATAGTATATATCGTTATACGTTATATAGTAATAGTATATAACGTTATACGTTATATAGTAATAGTATATAACGTTATACGTTATATAGTAATAGTATATAACGTTATACGTTATATAGTAATATTATATAACGTTATGCGTTATATAGTAATAGTATATAACGTTATACGTTATATAGTAATAGTATATAACGTTATACGTTATATGGTAATAGTATATAACGTTATACGTTATATAGTAATAGTATATAACGTTATACGTTATATAGTAATAGTATATAACGTTATACGTTAGTACGTAATAATATACAACGTTATACGTGATATGGCAATACTATATAACGTTATACGTTATATAGTAATAGTATATAACGTTATACGTTATATAGAAATAGTATATAACGTTATACGTTATATAGTAATAGTATATAACGTTATACGTTATATAGTAATAGTATATAACGTTATACGTTAGTACGTAATAATATATATCGTTATACGTTATATAGTAATAGTATATAACGTTATGCGTTATATAGTAATAGTATATAACGTTATACGTTAGTACGTAATAATATACAACGTTATACGTGATATGGCAATACTATATAACGTTATACGTTAATACGTAATAGTATATATCGTTATACGTTATATAGTAATAGTATATAACGTTATACGTTATATAGTAATAGTATATAACGTTATACGTTATATAGTAATAGTATATAACGTTATACGTTATATAGTAATAGTATATAACGTTATACGTTATATAGTAATAGTATATAACGTTATACGTTAGTACGTAATAATATACAACGTTATACGTGATATGGTAATACTATCTAACGTTATACGTTAATACGTAATAGTATATATCGTTATACGTTATATAGTAATAGTATATAACGTTATACGTTATATAGTAATAGTATATAACGTCATACGTTATATAGTAATAGTATATAACGTTATACGTTAGTACGTAATAATATACAACGTTATACGTGATATGGTAATACGATATAACGTTATACGCTATTACGTAATAGTATATAACGTTATACGTTAATACGTAATAGTATATATCGTTATACGTTATATAGTAATAGTATATAGCGATATACGTTATATAGTAATAATATATAACGTTATACGTTATATAGTAATAGTATATAACGTTATACGTTATATAGTAATATTATATAACGTTATGCGTTATATAGTAATAGTATATAACGTTATACGTTATATAGTATAAGTATATAACGTTATACGTTATATAGTAATAGTATATAACGTTATACGTTAGTACGTAATAATATACAACGTTTTACCTGATATGGCAATACTATATAACGTTATACGTTATTACGTAATAGTATATAACGTTATACGTTATATAGTAATATTATATAACGTTATGCGTTATATAGTAATAGTATATAACGTTATACGTTAGTACGTAATAATATACAACGTTATAAGTGATATGGCAATACTATATAACGTTATACGTTATCACGTAATAGTATATAACGTTATACGTTATTACGTAATAGTATACAACGTTATACGTGATATGGTAAAACTATATAACGTTATACGTTAATACGTAATAGTATATATCGTTATACGTTATATAGTAATAGTATATAACGTTATACGTTATATAGTAATAGTATATAACGTTATACGTTATATAGTAATAGTATATAACGTTATACGTTATATAGTAATAGTATATAACGTTATACGTTATATAGTAATAGTATATAACGTTATACGTTAGTACGTAATAATATACAACGTTATACGTGATATGGTAATACTATATAACGTTATACGTCAATACGTAATAGTATATATCGTTATACGTTATATAGTAATAGTATATAACGTTATACGTTATATAGTAATATTATATAACGTTATGCGTTATATAGTAATAGTATATAACGTTATACGTTATATAGTAATAGTATATAACGTTATGCGTTATATAGTAATAGTATATAACGTTATACGATAGTACGGAATAGTATATATCGTTATACGTTATATAGTAATAGTATATAACGTTATACGTTATATAGTAATAGTATATAACGTTATACGTTATATAGTAATAGTATATAACGTTATACGTTATATAGTAATAGTATATAACGTTATACGTTAGTACGTAATAATATACAACGTTATACGTGATATGGTAATACTATATAACGTTAAACGTTAATACGTAATAGTATATATCGTTATACGTTATATAGTAATAGTATATAACGTTATACGTTATATAGTAATAGTATATAACGTTATACGTTATATAGTAGTATTATATAACGTTATGCGTTATATAGTAATAGTATATAACGTTATACGATAGTACGTAATAATATACAACGTTATACGTGATATGGTAATACTATATAACGTTAAACGTTAATACGTAATAGTATATATCGTTATACGTTATATAGTAATAGTATATAACGTTATACGTTATATAGTAGTATTATATAACGTTATGCGTTATATAGTAATAGTATATAACGTTATACGATAGTACGTAATAGTATATAACGTTATACGTGATATGGTAATACTATATAACGTTATACGCTATTACGTAATAGTATATAACGTTATACGTTAATACGTCATAGTATATATCGTTATACGTTATATAGTAATAGTATATAACGTTATACGTTATATAGTAATAGTATATAACGTTATACGTTATATAGTAATAGTATATAACGTTATACGTTATATAGTAATATTATATAACGTTATGCGTTATATAGTAATAGTATATAACGTTATACGTTATATAGTAATAGTATATAACGTTATACGTGATATGGTAATACTATATAACGTTATACGTCAATACGTAATAGTATATATCGTTATACGTTATATAGTAATAGTATATAACGTTATACGTTATATAGTAATATTATATAACGTTATGCGTTATATAGTAATAGTATATAACGTTATACGTTATATAGTAATAGTATATAACGTTATGCGTTATATAGTAATAGTATATAACGTTATACGATAGTACGGAATAGTATATATCGTTATATATATATAGTAATAGTATATAACGTTATACGTTATATAGTAATAGTATATAACGTTATACGTTATATAGTAATAGTATATAACGTTATACGTTATATAGTAATAGTATATAACGTTATACGTTAGTACGTAATAATATACAACGTTATACGTGATATGGTAATACTATATAACGTTAAACGTTAATACGTAATAGTATATATCGTTATACGTTATATAGTAATAGTATATAACGTTATACGTTATATAGTAATAGTATATAACGTTATACGTTATATAGTAGTATTATATAACGTTATGCGTTATATAGTAATAGTATATAACGTTATACGATAGTACGTAATAGTATATAACGTTATACGTGATATGGTAATACTATATAACGTTATACGCTATTACGTAATAGTATATAACGTTATACGTTAATACGTCATAGTATATATCGTTATACGTTATATAGTAATAGTATATAACGTTATACGTTATATAGTAATAGTATATAACGTTATACGTTATATAGTAATAGTATATAACGTTATACGTTATATAGTAATATTATATAACGTTATGCGTTATATAGTAATAGTATATAACGTTATACGTTATATAGTAATAGTATATAACGTTATACGTTATATGGTAATAGTATATAACGTTATACGTTATATAGTAATAGTATATAACGTTATACGTTATATAGTAATAGTATATAACGTTATACGTTAGTACGTAATAATATACAACGTTATACGTGACATGGCAATACTATATAACGTTATACGTTATATAGTAATAGTATATAACGTTATACGTTATATAGAAATAGTATATAACGTTATACGTTATATAGTAATAGTATATAACGTTATACGTTATATAGTAATAGTATATAACGTCATACGTTATATAGTAATAGTATATACCGTTATACGTTATATAGTAATAGTATATAACGTTATACGTTATATAGTAATAGTATATAACGTTATACGTTAGTACGTAATAATATATATCGTTATACGTTATATAGTAATAGTATATAACGTTATGCGTTATATAGTAATAGTATATAACGTTATACGTTAGTACGTAATAATATACAACGTTATACGTGATATGGCAATACTATATAACGTTATACGCTATTACGTAATAGTATATAACGTTATACGTTAATACGTCATAGTATATATCGTTATACGTTATATAGTAATAGTATATAACGTTATACGTTATATAGTAATAGTATATAACGTTATACGTTATATGGTAATAGTATATAACGTTATACGTTATATAGTAATAGTATATAACGTTATACGTTATATAGTAATAGTATATAACGTCATACGTTATATAGTAATAGTATATACCGTTATACGTTATATAGTAATAGTATATAACGTTATACGTTATATAGTAATAGTATATAACGTTATACGTTAGTACGTAATAATATATATCGTTATACGTTATATAGTAATAGTATATAACGTTATGCGTTATATAGTAATAGTATATAACGTTATACGTTAGTACGTAATAATATACAACGTTATACGTGATATGGCAATACTATATAACGTTATACGCTATTACGTAATAGTATATAACGTTATACGTTAATACGTCATAGTATATATCGTTATACGTTATATAGTAATAGTATATAACGTTATACGTTATATAGTAATAGTATATAACGTTATACGTTATATGGTAATAGTATATAACGTTATACGTTATATAGTAATAGTATATAACGTTATACGTTATATAGTAATAGTATATAACGTTATACGTTAGTACGTAATAATATACAACGTTATACGTGATATGGCAATACTATATAACGTATAACGTTATATAGTAATAGTATATACCGTTATACGTTATATAGTAATAGTATATAACGTTATACGTTATATAGTAATAGTATATAACGTTATACGTTATATAGTAATAGTATATAACGTTATACGTTATATAGTAATAGTATATAACGTTATACGTTAGTACGTAATAATATACAACGTTATACGTGATATGGTAATACTATATAACGTTAAACGTTAATACGTAATAGTATATATCGTTATACGTTATATAGTAATAGTATATAACGTTATACGTTATATAGTAATAGTATATAACGTTATACGTTATATAGTAGTATTATATAACGTTATGCGTTATATAGTAATAGTATATAACGTTATACGATAGTACGTAATAATATACAACGTTATACGTGATATGGTAATACTATATAACGTTATACGTTAATACGTAATAGTATATATCGTTATACGTTATATAGTAATAGTATATAACGTTATACGTTATATAGTAATATTATATAACGTTATACGTTATTACGTAATAGTATATAACGTTATACGTTAATACGTAATAGTATATATCGTTATACGTTATATAGTAATAGTATATAACGTTATACGTTATATAGTAATAGTATATAACGTTATACGTTATATAGTAATAGTATATAACGTTATACGTTATATAGTAATAGTATATAACGTTATACGTTATATAGTAATAGTATATAACGTTATACGTTAGTACGTAATAATATACAACGTTATACGTGATATGGTAATACTATATAACGTTATACGTCAATACGTAATAGTATATATCGTTATACGTTATATAGTAATAGTATATAACGTTATACGTTATATAGTAATATTATATAACGTTATGCGTTATATAGTAATAGTATATAACGTTATACGTTATATAGTAATAGTATATAACGTTATGCGTTATATAGTAATAGTATATAACGTTATACGATAGTACGGAATAGTATATATCGTTATATATATATAGTAATAGTATATAACGTTATACGTTATATAGTAATAGTATATAACGTTATACGTTATATAGTAATAGTATATAACGTTATACGTTATATAGTAATAGTATATAACGTTATACGTTAGTACGTAATAATATACAACGTTATACGTGATATGGTAATACTATATAACGTTAAACGTTAATACGTAATAGTATATATCGTTATACGTTATATAGTAATAGTATATAACGTTATACGTTATATAGTAATAGTATATAACGTTATACGTTATATAGTAGTATTATATAACGTTATGCGTTATATAGTAATAGTATATAACGTTATACGATAGTACGTAATAGTATATAACGTTATATGTGATATGGTAATACTATATAACGTTATACGCTATTACGTAATAGTATATAACGTTATACGTTAATACGTCATAGTATATATCGTTATACGTTATATAGTAATAGTATATAACGTTATACGTTATATAGTAATAGTATATAACGTTATACGTTATATAGTAATAGTATATAACGTTATACGTTATATAGTAATATTATATAACGTTATGCGTTATATAGTAATAGTATATAACGTTATACGTTATATAGTAATAGTATATAACGTTATACGTTATATGGTAATAGTATATAACGTTATACGTTATATAGTAATAGTATATAACGTTATACGTTATATAGTAATAGTATATAACGTTATACGTTAGTACGTAATAATATACAACGTTATACGTGATATGGCAATACTATATAACGTTATACGTTATATAGTAATAGTATATAACGTTATACGTTATATAGAAATAGTATATAACGTTATACGTTATATAGTAATAGTATATAACGTTATACGTTATATAGTAATATTATATAACGTCATACGTTATATAGTAATAGTATATACCGTTATACGTTATATAGTAATAGTATATAACGTTATACGTTATATAGTAATAGTATATAACGTTATACGTTAGTACGTAATAATATATATCGTTATACGTTATATAGTAATAGTATATAACGTTATGCGTTATATAGTAATAGTATATAACGTTATACGTTAGTACGTAATAATATACAATGTTATACGTGATATGGCAATACTATATAACGTTATACGTTATTACGTAATAGTATATAACGTTATACGTGATTACGTAATAGTATACAACGTTATACGTGATATGGTAAAACTATATAACGTTATACGTTAATACGTAATAGTATATATCGTTATACGTTATATAGTAATAGTATATACCGTTATACGTTATATAGTAATAGTATATAACGTTATACGTTATATAGTAATAGTATATAACGTTATACGTTATATAGTAATAGTATATAACGTTATACGTTATATAGTAATAGTATATAACGTTATACGTTAGTACGTAATAATATACAACGTTATACGTGATATGGTAATACTATATAACGTTAAACGTTAATACGTAATAGTATATATCGTTATACGTTATATAGTAATAGTATATAACGTTATACGTTATATAGTAATAGTATATAACGTTATACGTTATATAGTAGTATTATATAACGTTATGCGTTATATAGTAATAGTATATAACGTTATACGATAGTACGTAATAATATACAACGTTATACGTGATATGGTAATACTATATAACGTTAAACGTTAATACGTAATAGTATATATCGTTATACGTTATATAGTAATAGTATATAACGTTATACGTTATATAGTAATATTATATAACGTTATACGTTATTACGTAATAGTATATAACGTTATACGTTAATACGTAATAGTATATATCGTTATACGTTATATAGTAATAGTATATAACGTTATACGTTATATAGTAATAGTATATAACGTTATACGTTATATAGTAATAGTATATAACGTTATACGTTATATAGTAATAGTATATAACGTTATACGTTATATAGTAATAGTATATAACGTTATACGTTATATAGTAATAGTATATAACGTTATACGTTAGTACGTAATAATATACAACGTTATACGTGATATGGTAATACTATATAACGTTATACGTCAATACGTAATAGTATATATCGTTATACGTTATATAGTAATAGTATATAACGTTATACGTTATATAGTAATATTATATAACGTTATGCGTTATATAGTAATAGTATATAACGTTATACGTTATATAGTAATAGTATATAACGTTATGCGTTATATAGTAATAGTATATAACGTTATACGATAGTACGGAATAGTATATATCGTTATATATATATAGTAATAGTATATAACGTTATACGTTATATAGTAATAGTATATAACGTTATACGTTATATAGTAATAGTATATAACGTTATACGTTATATAGTAATAGTATATAACGTTATACGTTAGTACGTAATAATATACAACGTTATACGTGATATGGTAATACTATATAACGTTAAACGTTAATACGTAATAGTATATA
Organism: Bombus terrestris; assembly: GCF_910591885.1. Lineage (NCBI taxonomy): Eukaryota > Metazoa > Arthropoda > Insecta > Hymenoptera > Apidae > Bombus > Bombus terrestris. The sequence goes on along the minus strand of NW_025963569.1, from coordinate 182,953 downwards.
TCGTTATACGTTATATAGTAATAGTATATAACGTTATACGTTATATAGTAATAGTATATAACGTTATACGTTATATAGTAGTATTATATAACGTTATGCGTTATATAGTAATAGTATATAACGTTATACGATAGTACGTAATAGTATATAACGTTATACGTGATATGGTAATACTATATAACGTTATACGCTATTACGTAATAGTATATAACGTTATACGTTAATACGTCATAGTATATATCGTTATACGTTATATAGTAATAGTATATAACGTTATACGTTAGTACGTAATAATATACAACGTTATACGTGATATGGCAATACTATATAACGTTATACGTTATATAGTAATAGTATATAACGTTATACGTTATATAGAAATAGTATATAACGTTACACGTTATATAGTAATAGTATATAACGTTATACGTTATATAGTAATAGTATATAACGTCATACGTTATATAGTAATAGTATATACCGTTATACGTTATATAGTAATAGTATATAACGTTATACGTTATATAGTAATAGTATATAACGTTATACGTTAGTACGTAATAATATATATCGTTATACGTTATATAGTAATAGTATATAACGTTATGCGTTATATAGTAATAGTATATAACGTTATACGTTAGTACGTAATAATATACAACGTTATACGTGATATGGCAATACTATATAACGTTATACGTTATTACGTAATAGTATATAACGTTATACGTGATTACGTAATAGTATACAACGTTATACGTGATATGGTAAAACTATATAACGTTATACGTTAAAACGTAATAGTATATATCGTTATACGTTATATAGTAATAGTATATAACGTTATACGTTATATAGTAATAGTATATAACGTTATACGTTATATAGTAATAGTATATAACGTTATACGTTATATAGTAATAGTATATAACGTTATACGTTAGTACGTAATAATATACAACGTTATACGTGATATGGTAATACTATCTAACGTTATACGTTAATACGTAATAGTATATATCGTTATACGTTATATAGTAATAGTATATAACGTTATACGTTATATAGTAATAGTATATAACGTCATACGTTATATAGTAATAGTATATAACGTTATACGTTAGTACGTAATAATATACAACGTTATACGTGATATGGTAATACTATATAACGTTATACGCTATTACGTAATAGTATATAACGTTATACGTTAATACGTAATAGTATATATCGTTATACGTTATATAGTAATAGTATATAGCGATATACGTTATATAGTAATAGTATATAACGTTATACGTTATATAGTAATAGTATATAACGTTATACGTTATATAGTAATATTATATAACGTTATGCGTTATATAGTAATAGTATATAACGTTATACGTTATATAGTATAAGTATATAACGTTATACGTTATATAGTAATAGTATATAACGTTATACGTTAGTACGTAATAATATACAACGTTTTACCTGATATGGCAATACTATATAACGTTATACGTTATTACGTAATAGTATATAACGTTATACGTTATATAGTAATATTATATAACGTTATGCGTTATATAGTAATAGTATATAACGTTATACGTTATATAGTATAAGTATATAACGTTATACGTTATATAGTATAAGTATATAACGTTATACGTTATATAGTAATAGTATATAACGTTATACGTTAGTACGTAATAATATATATCGTTATACGTTATATAGTAATAGTATATAACGTTATGCGTTATATAGTAATAGTATATAACGTTATACGTTAGTACGTAATAATATACAATGTTATACGTGATATGGCAATACTATATAACGTTATACGTTATTACGTAATAGTATATAACGTTATACGTGATTACGTAATAGTATACAACGTTATACGTGATATGGTAAAACTATATAACGTTATACGTTAATACGTAATAGTATATATCGTTATACGTTATATAGTAATAGTATATACCGTTATACGTTATATAGTAATAGTATATAACGTTATGCGTTATATAGTAATAGTATATAACGTTATACGTTAGTACGTAATAATATACAATGTTATACGTGATATGGCAATACTATATAACGTTATACGTTATTACGTAATAGTATATAACGTTATACGTGATTACGTAATAGTATACAACGTTATACGTGATATGGTAATACTATATAACGTTAAACGTTAATACGTAATAGTATATATCGTTATACGTTATATAGTAATAGTATATAACGTTATACGTTATATAGTAATAGTATATAACGTTATACGTTATATAGTAGTATTATATAACGTTATGCGTTATATAGTAATAGTATATAACGTTATACGATAGTACGTAATAATATACAACGTTATACGTGATATGGTAATACTATATAACGTTAAACGTTAATACGTAATAGTATATATCGTTATACGTTATATAGTAATAGTATATAACGTTATACGTTATATAGTAATATTATATAACGTTATACGTTATTACGTAATAGTATATAACGTTATACGTTAATACGTAATAGTATATATCGTTATACGTTATATAGTAATAGTATATAACGTTATACGTTATATAGTAATAGTATATAACGTTATACGTTATATAGTAATAGTATATAACGTTATACGTTATATAGTAATAGTATATAACGTTATACGTTATATAGTAATAGTATATAACGTTATACGTTATATAGTAATAGTATATAACGTTATACGTTAGTACGTAATAATATACAACGTTATACGTGATATGGTAATACTATATAACGTTATACGTCAATACGTAATAGTATATATCGTTATACGTTATATAGTAATAGTATATAACGTTATACGTTATATAGTAATATTATATAACGTTATGCGTTATATAGTAATAGTATATAACGTTATACGTTATATAGTAATAGTATATAACGTTATGCGTTATATAGTAATAGTATATAACGTTATACGATAGTACGGAATAGTATATATCGTTATATATATATAGTAATAGTATATAACGTTATACGTTATATAGTAATAGTATATAACGTTATACGTTATATAGTAATAGTATATAACGTTATACGTTATATAGTAATAGTATATAACGTTATACGTTAGTACGTAATAATATACAACGTTATACGTGATATGGTAATACTATATAACGTTAAACGTTAATACGTAATAGTATATATCGTTATACGTTATATAGTAATAGTATATAACGTTATACGTTATATAGTAATAGTATATAACGTTATACGTTATATAGTAGTATTATATAACGTTATGCGTTATATAGTAATAGTATATAACGTTATACGATAGTACGTAATAGTATATAACGTTATACGTGATATGGTAATACTATATAACGTTATACGCTATTACGTAATAGTATATAACGTTATACGTTAATACGTCATAGTATATATCGTTATACGTTATATAGTAATAGTATATAACGTTATACGTTAGTACGTAATAATATACAACGTTATACGTGATATGGCAATACTATATAACGTTATACGTTATATAGTAATAGTATATAACGTTATACGTTATATAGAAATAGTATATAACGTTACACGTTATATAGTAATAGTATATAACGTTATACGTTATATAGTAATAGTATATAACGTCATACGTTATATAGTAATAGTATATACCGTTATACGTTATATAGTAATAGTATATAACGTTATACGTTATATAGTAATAGTATATAACGTTATACGTTAGTACGTAATAATATATATCGTTATACGTTATATAGTAATAGTATATAACGTTATGCGTTATATAGTAATAGTATATAACGTTATACGTTAGTACGTAATAATATACAACGTTATACGTGATATGGCAATACTATATAACGTTATACGTTATTACGTAATAGTATATAACGTTATACGTGATTACGTAATAGTATACAACGTTATACGTGATATGGTAAAACTATATAACGTTATACGTTAATACGTAATAGTATATATCGTTATACGTTATATAGTAATAGTATATAACGTTATACGTTATATAGTAATAGTATATAACGTTATACGTTATATAGTAATAGTATATAACGTTATACGTTATATAGTAATAGTATATAACGTTATACGTTAGTACGTAATAATATACAACGTTATACGTGATATGGTAATACTATCTAACGTTATACGTTAATACGTAATAGTATATATCGTTATACGTTATATAGTAATAGTATATAACGTTATACGTTATATAGTAATAGTATATAACGTCATACGTTATATAGTAATAGTATATAACGTTATACGTTAGTACGTAATAATATACAACGTTATACGTGATATGGTAATACTATATAACGTTATACGCTATTACGTAATAGTATATAACGTTATACGTTAATACGTAATAGTATATATCGTTATACGTTATATAGTAATAGTATATAGCGATATACGTTATATAGTAATAGTATATAACGTTATACGTTATATAGTAATAGTATATAACGTTATACGTTATATAGTAATATTATATAACGTTATGCGTTATATAGTAATAGTATATAACGTTATACGTTATATAGTATAAGTATATAACGTTATACGTTATATAGTAATAGTATATAACGTTATACGTTAGTACGTAATAATATACAACGTTTTACCTGATATGGCAATACTATATAACGTTATACGTTATTACGTAATAGTATATAACGTTATACGTTATATAGTAATATTATATAACGTTATGCGTTATATAGTAATAGTATATAACGTTATACGTTATATAGTATAAGTATATAACGTTATACGTTATATAGTATAAGTATATAACGTTATACGTTATATAGTAATAGTATATAACGTTATACGTTAGTACGTAATAATATACAACGTTTTACCTGATATGGCAATACTATATAACGTTATACGTTATTACGTAATAGTATATAACGTTATACGTTATATAGTAATATTATATAACGTTATGCGTTATATAGTAATAGTATATAACGTTATACGTTATATAGTAGTATTATATAACGTTATGCGTTATATAGTAATAGTATATAACGTTATACGATAGTACGTAATAGTATATAACGTTATACGTGATATGGTAATACTATATAACGTTATACGCTATTACGTAATAGTATATAACGTTATACGTTAATACGTCATAGTATATATCGTTATACGTTATATAGTAATAGTATATAACGTTATACGTTATATAGTAATAGTATATAACGTTATACGTTATATAGTAATAGTATATAACGTTATACGTTATATAGTAATATTATATAACGTTATGCGTTATATAGTAATAGTATATAACGTTATACGTTATATAGTAATAGTATATAACGTTATACGTTATATGGTAATAGTATATAACGTTATACGTTATATAGTAATAGTATATAACGTTATACGTTATATAGTAATAGTATATAACGTTATACGTTAGTACGTAATAATATACAACGTTATACGTGATATGGCAATACTATATAACGTTATACGTTATATAGTAATAGTATATAACGTTATACGTTATATAGAAATAGTATATAACGTTATACGTTATATAGTAATAGTATATAACGTTATACGTTATATAGTAATAGTATATAACGTCATACGTTATATAGTAATAGTATATACCGTTATACGTTATATAGTAATAGTATATAACGTTATACGTTATATAGTAATAGTATATAACGTTATACGTTAGTACGTAATAATATATATCGTTATACGTTATATAGTAATAGTATATAACGTTATGCGTTATATAGTAATAGTATATAACGTTATACGTTAGTACGTAATAATATACAACGTTATACGTGATATGGCAATACTATATAACGTTATACGCTATTACGTAATAGTATATAACGTTATACGTTAATACGTCATAGTATATATCGTTATACGTTATATAGTAATAGTATATAACGTTATACGTTATATAGTAATAGTATATAACGTTATACGTTATATGGTAATAGTATATAACGTTATACGTTATATAGTAATAGTATATAACGTTATACGTTATATAGTAATAGTATATAACGTCATACGTTATATAGTAATAGTATATACCGTTATACGTTATATAGTAATAGTATATAACGTTATACGTTATATAGTAATAGTATATAACGTTATACGTTAGTACGTAATAATATATATCGTTATACGTTATATAGTAATAGTATATAACGTTATGCGTTATATAGTAATAGTATATAACGTTATACGTTAGTACGTAATAATATACAACGTTATACGTGATATGGCAATACTATATAACGTTATACGCTATTACGTAATAGTATATAACGTTATACGTTAATACGTCATAGTATATATCGTTATACGTTATATAGTAATAGTATATAACGTTATACGTTATATAGTAATAGTATATAACGTTATACGTTATATGGTAATAGTATATAACGTTATACGTTATATAGTAATAGTATATAACGTTATACGTTATATAGTAATAGTATATAACGTTATACGTTAGTACGTAATAATATACAATGTTATACGTGATATGGCAATACTATATAACGTTATACGTTATATAGTAATAGTATATACCGTTATACGTTATATAGTAATAGTATATAACGTTATACGTTATATAGTAATAGTATATAACGTTATACGTTATATAGTAATAGTATATAACGTTATACGTTATATAGTAATAGTATATAACGTTATACGTTAGTACGTAATAATATACAACGTTATACGTGATATGGTAATACTATATAACGTTAAACGTTAATACGTAATAGTATATATCGTTATACGTTATATAGTAATAGTATATAACGTTATACGTTATATAGTAATAGTATATAACGTTATACGTTATATAGTAGTATTATATAACGTTATGCGTTATATAGTAATAGTATATAACGTTATACGATAGTACGTAATAATATACAACGTTATACGTGATATGGTAATACTATATAACGTTAAACGTTAATACGTAATAGTATATATCGTTATACGTTATATAGTAATAGTATATAACGTTATACGTTATATAGTAATATTATATAACGTTATACGTTATTACGTAATAGTATATAACGTTATACGTTAATACGTAATAGTATATATCGTTATACGTTATATAGTAATAGTATATAACGTTATACGTTATATAGTAATAGTATATAACGTTATACGTTATATAGTAATAGTATATAACGTTATACGTTATATAGTAATAGTATATAACGTTATACGTTATATAGTAATAGTATATAACGTTATACGTTAGTACGTAATAATATACAACGTTATACGTGATATGGTAATACTATATAACGTTATACGTCAATACGTAATAGTATATATCGTTATACGTTATATAGTAATAGTATATAACGTTATACGTTATATAGTAATATTATATAACGTTATGCGTTATATAGTAATAGTATATAACGTTATACGTTATATAGTAATAGTATATAACGTTATGCGTTATATAGTAATAGTATATAACGTTATACGATAGTACGGAATAGTATATATCGTTATATATATATAGTAATAGTATATAACGTTATACGTTATATAGTAATAGTATATAACGTTATACGTTATATAGTAATAGTATATAACGTTATACGTTATATAGTAATAGTATATAACGTTATACGTTAGTACGTAATAATATACAACGTTATACGTGATATGGTAATACTATATAACGTTAAACGTTAATACGTAATAGTATATATCGTTATACGTTATATAGTAATAGTATATAACGTTATACGTTATATAGTAATAGTATATAACGTTATACGTTATATAGTAGTATTATATAACGTTATGCGTTATATAGTAATAGTATATAACGTTATACGATAGTACGTAATAGTATATAACGTTATACGTGATATGGTAATACTATATAACGTTATACGCTATTACGTAATAGTATATAACGTTATACGTTAATACGTCATAGTATATATCGTTATACGTTATATAGTAATAGTATATAACGTTATACGTTATATAGTAATAGTATATAACGTTATACGTTATATAGTAATAGTATATAACGTTATACGTTATATAGTAATATTATATAACGTTATGCGTTATATAGTAATAGTATATAACGTTATACGTTATATAGTAATAGTATATAACGTTATACGTTATATGGTAATAGTATATAACGTTATACGTTATATAGTAATAGTATATAACGTTATACGTTATATAGTAATAGTATATAACGTTATACGTTAGTACGTAATAATATACAACGTTATACGTGATATGGCAATACTATATAACGTTATACGTTATATAGTAATAGTATATAACGTTATACGTTATATAGAAATAGTATATAACGTTATACGTTATATAGTAATAGTATATAACGTTATACGTTATATAGTAATAGTATATAACGTCATACGTTATATAGTAATAGTATATACCGTTATACGTTATATAGTAATAGTATATAACGTTATACGTTATATAGTAATAGTATATAACGTTATACGTTAGTACGTAATAATATATATCGTTATACGTTATATAGTAATAGTATATAACGTTATGCGTTATATAGTAATAGTATATAACGTTATACGTTAGTACGTAATAATATACAATGTTATACGTGATATGGCAATACTATATAACGTTATACGTTATTACGTAATAGTATATAACGTTATACGTGATTACGTAATAGTATACAACGTTATACGTGATATGGTAAAACTATATAACGTTATACGTTAATACGTAATAGTATATATCGTTATACGTTATATAGTAATAGTATATACCGTTATACGTTATATAGTAATAGTATATAACGTTATACGTTATATAGTAATAGTATATAACGTTATACGTTATATAGTAATAGTATATAACGTTATACGTTATATAGTAATAGTATATAACGTTATACGTTAGTACGTAATAATATACAACGTTATACGTGATATGGTAATACTATATAACGTTAAACGTTAATACGTAATAGTATATATCGTTATACGTTATATAGTAATAGTATATAACGTTATACGTTATATAGTAATAGTATATAACGTTATACGTTATATAGTAGTATTATATAACGTTATGCGTTATATAGTAATAGTATATAACGTTATACGATAGTACGTAATAATATACAACGTTATACGTGATATGGTAATACTATATAACGTTATACGTTAATACGTAATAGTATATATCGTTATACGTTATATAGTAATAGTATATAACGTTATACGTTATATAGTAATATTATATAACGTTATACGTTATTACGTAATAGTATATAACGTTATACGTTAATACGTAATAGTATATATCGTTATACGTTATATAGTAATAGTATATAACGTTATACGTTATATAGTAATAGTATATAACGTTATACGTTATATAGTAATAGTATATAACGTTATACGTTATATAGTAATAGTATATAACGTTATACGTTATATAGTAATAGTATATAACGTTATACGTTATATAGTAATAGTATATAACGTTATACGTTAGTACGTAATAATATACAACGTTATACGTGATATGGTAATACTATATAACGTTATACGTCAATACGTAATAGTATATATCGTTATACGTTATATAGTAATAGTATATAACGTTATACGTTATATAGTAATATTATATAACGTTATGCGTTATATAGTAATAGTATATAACGTTATACGTTATATAGTAATAGTATATAACGTTATGCGTTATATAGTAATAGTATATAACGTTAAACGATAGTACGGAATAGTATATATCGTTATATATATATAGTAATAGTATATAACGTTATACGTTATATAGTAATAGTATATAACGTTATACGTTATATAGTAATAGTATATAACGTTATACGTTATATAGTAATAGTATATAACGTTATACGTTAGTACGTAATAATATACAACGTTATACGTGATATGGTAATACTATATAACGTTAAACGTTAATACGTAATAGTATATATCGTTATACGTTATATAGTAATAGTATATAACGTTATACGTTATATAGTAATAGTATATAACGTTATACGTTATATAGTAGTATTATATAACGTTATGCGTTATATAGTAATAGTATATAACGTTATACGATAGTACGTAATAGTATATAACGTTATACGTGATATGGTAATACTATATAACGTTATACGCTATTACGTAATAGTATATAACGTTATACGTTAATACGTCATAGTATATATCGTTATACGTTATATAGTAATAGTATATAACGTTATACGTTAGTACGTAATAATATACAACGTTATACGTGATATGGCAATACTATATAACGTTATACGTTATATAGTAATAGTATATAACGTTATACGTTATATAGAAATAGTATATAACGTTACACGTTATATAGTAATAGTATATAACGTTATACGTTATATAGTAATAGTATATAACGTCATACGTTATATAGTAATAGTATATACCGTTATACGTTATATAGTAATAGTATATAACGTTATACGTTATATAGTAATAGTATATAACGTTATACGTTAGTACGTAATAATATATATCGTTATACGTTATATAGTAATAGTATATAACGTTATGCGTTATATAGTAATAGTATATAACGTTATACGTTAGTACGTAATAATATACAACGTTATACGTGATATGGCAATACTATATAACGTTATACGTTATTACGTAATAGTATATAACGTTATACGTGATTACGTAATAGTATACAACGTTATACGTGATATGGTAAAACTATATAACGTTATACGTTAATACGTAATAGTATATATCGTTATACGTTATATAGTAATAGTATATAACGTTATACGTTATATAGTAATAGTATATAACGTTATACGTTATATAGTAATAGTATATAACGTTATACGTTATATAGTAATAGTATATAACGTTATACGTTAGTACGTAATAATATACAACGTTATACGTGATATGGTAATACTATCTAACGTTATACGTTAATACGTAATAGTATATATCGTTATACGTTATATAGTAATAGTATATAACGTTATACGTTATATACTATTACTATATAACGTCATACGTTATATAGTAATAGTATATAACGTTATACGTTAGTACGTAATAATATACAACGTTATACGTGATATGGTAATACTATATAACGTTATACGCTATTACGTAATAGTATATAACGTTATACGTTAATACGTAATAGTATATATCGTTATACGTTATATAGTAATAGTATATAGCGATATACGTTATATAGTAATAGTATATAACGTTATACGTTATATAGTAATAGTATATAACGTTATACGTTATATAGTAATATTATATAACGTTATGCGTTATATAGTAATAGTATATAACGTTATACGTTATATAGTATAAGTATATAACGTTATACGTTATATAGTAATAGTATATAACGTTATACGTTAGTACGTAATAATATACAACGTTTTACCTGATATGGCAATACTATATAACGTTATACGTTATTACGTAATAGTATATAACGTTATACGTTATATAGTAATATTATATAACGTTATGCGTTATATAGTAATAGTATATAACGTTATACGTTATATAGTATAAGTATATAACGTTATACGTTATATAGTATAAGTATATAACGTTATACGTTATATAGTAATAGTATATAACGTTATACGTTAGTACGTAATAATATACAACGTTTTACCTGATATGGCAATACTATATAACGTTATACGTTATTACGTAATAGTATATAACGTTATACGTTATATAGTAATATTATATAACGTTATGCGTTATATAGTAATAGTATATAACGTTATACGTTATATAGTATAAGTATATAACGTTATACGTTATATAGTAATAGTATATAACGTTATACGTTAGTACGTAATAATATACAACGTTATACGTGATATGGCAATACTATATAACGTTATACGTTATCACGTAATAGTATATAACGTTATACGTTATTACGTAATAGTGTACAACGTTATACGTGATATGGTAAAACTATATAACGTTATACGTTAATACGTAATAGTATATATCGTTATACGTTATATAGTAATAGTATATAACGTTATACGTTATATAGTAATAGTATATAACGTTATACGTTATATAGTAATAGTATATAACGTTATACGTTATATAGTAATAGTATATAACGTTATACGTTATATAGTAATAGTATATAACGTTATACGTTAGTACGTAATAATATACAACGTTATACGTGATATGGTAATACTATATAACGTTAAACGTTAATACGTAATAGTATATATCGTTATACGTTATATAGTAATAGTATATAACGTTATACGTTATATAGTAATATTATATAACGTTATGCGTTATATAGTAATAGTATATAACGTTATGCGTTATATAGAAATAGTATATAACGTTATACGTGATATGGTAATACTATATAACGTTATACGTTATTACGTAATAGTATATAACGTTATACGTTAATACGTAATAGTATATATCGTTATACGTTATATAGTAATAGTATATAACGTTATACGTTATATAGTAATAGTATATAACGTTATACGTTATATAGTAATAGTATATAACGTTATACGTTATATAGTAATAGTATATAACGTTATACGTTATATAGTAATAGTATACAACGTTATACGTGATATGGTAAAACTATATAACGTTATACGTTAATACGTAATAGTATATATCGTTATACGTTATATAGTAATAGTATATAACATTATACGTTATATAGTAATAGTATATAACGTTATACGTTATATAGTAATAGTATATAACGTTATACGTTATATAGTAATAGTATATAACGTTATACGTTATATAGTAATAGTATATAACGTTATACGTTAGTACGTAATAATATACAACGTTATACCTGATATGGCAATACTATATAACGTTATACGTTATTACGTAATAGTATATAACGTTATACGTTATATAGTAATATTATATAACGTTATGCGTTATATAGTAATAGTATATAACGTTATACGTTATATAGTAATAGTATATAACGTTATGCATTATATAGTAATAGTATATAACGTTATACGATAGTACGGAATAGTATATACCGTTATACGTTATATAGTAATAGTATATAACGTTATATGTTATATAGTAATAGTATATAACGTTATACGTTATATAGTAATAGTATATAACGTTATGCATTAGTACGTAATAATATACAACGTTATACGTGATATGGTAATACTATATAACGTTATACGCTATTACGTAACAGTATATAACGTTATACATTAATACGTAATAGTATATATCGTTATACGTTATATAGTAATAGTATATAGCGATATACGTTATATAGTAATAGTATATAACGTTATACGTTATATAGTAATAGTATATAACGTTATACGTTATATAGTAACATTATATAACGTTATGCGTTATATAGTAATAGTATATAACGTTATACGTTATATAGTATAAGTATATAACGTTATACGTTATATAGTAATAGTATATAACGTTATACGTTAGTACGTAATAATATACAACGTTATACGTGATATGGCAATACTATATAACGTTATAGGTTATTACGTAATAGTATATAACGTTATACGTTATTACGTAATAGTATACAACGTTATACGTGATATGGTAAAACTATATAACGTTATACGTTAATACGTAATAGTATATACCGTTATACGTTATATAGTAATAGTATATAACGTTATATGTTATATAGTAATAGTATATAACGTTATACGTTATATAGTAATAGTATATAACGTTATGCATTAGTACGTAATAATATACAACGTTATACGTGATATGGTAATACTATATAACGTTATACGCTATTACGTAACAGTATATAACGTTATACATTAATACGTAATAGTATATATCGTTATACGTTATATAGTAATAGTATATAGCGATATACGTTATATAGTAATAGTATATAACGTTATACGTTATATAGTAATAGTATATAACGTTATACGTTATATAGTAACATTATATAACGTTATGCGTTATATAGTAATAGTATATAGCGTTATACGTTATATAGTAATAGTATATAACGTTATACGTTATATAGTAATAGTATATAACGTCATACGTTATATAGTAATAGTATATAACGTTATACGTTAGTACGTAATAATATACAACGTTATACGTGATATGGTAATACTATATAACGTTATACGCTATTACGTAATAGTATATAACGTTATACGTTAATACGTAATAGTATATATCGTTATACGTTATATAGTAATAGTATATAGCGATATACGTTATATAGTAATAGTATATAACGTTATACGTTATATAGTAATAGTATATAACGTTATACGTTATATAGTAATATTATATAACGTTATGCGTTATATAGTAATAGTATATAACGTTATACGTTATATAGTATAAGTATATAACGTTATACGTTATATAGTAATAGTATATAACGTTATACGTTAGTACGTAATAATATACAACGTTTTACCTGATATGGCAATACTATATAACGTTATACGTTATTACGTAATAGTATATAACGTTATACGTTATATAGTAATATTATATAACGTTATGCGTTATATAGTAATAGTATATAACGTTATACGTTATATAGTATAAGTATATAACGTTATACGTTATATAGTAATAGTATATAACGTTATACGTTAGTACGTAATAATATACAACGTTATACGTGATATGGCAATACTATATAACGTTATACGTTATCACGTAATAGTATATAACGTTATACGTTATTACGTAATAGTGTACAACGTTATACGTGATATGGTAAAACTATATAACGTTATACGTTAATACGTAATAGTATATATCGTTATACGTTATATAGTAATAGTATATAACGTTATACGTTATATAGTAATAGTATATAACGTTATACGTTATATAGTAATAGTATATAACGTTATACGTTATATAGTAATAGTATATAACGTTATACGTTATATAGTAATAGTATATAACGTTATACGTTATATAGTAATAGTATATAACGTTATACGTTAGTACGTAATAATATACAACGTTATACGTGATATGGTAATACTATATAACGTTAAACGTTAATACGTAATAGTATATATCGTTATACGTTATATAGTAATAGTATATAACGTTATACGTTATATAGTAATATTATATAACGTTATGCGTTATATAGTAATAGTATATAACGTTATGCGTTATATAGAAATAGTATATAACGTTATACGTGATATGGTAATACTATATAACGTTATACGTTATTACGTAATAGTATATAACGTTATACGTTAATACGTAATAGTATATATCGTTATACGTTATATAGTAATAGTATATAACGTTATACGTTATATAGTAATAGTATATAACGTTATACGTTATATAGTAATAGTATATAACGTTATACGTTATATAGTAATAGTATATAACGTTATACGTTATATAGTAATAGTATACAACGTTATACGTGATATGGTAAAACTATATAACGTTATACGTTAATACGTAATAGTATATATCGTTATACGTTATATAGTAATAGTATATAACGTTATACGTTAGTACGTAATAATATACAACGTTATACCTGATATGGCAATACTATATAACGTTATACGTTATTACGTAATAGTATATAACGTTATACGTTATATAGTAATATTATATAACGTTATGCGTTATATAGTAATAGTATATAACGTTATACGTTATATAGTAATAGTATATAACGTTATGCATTATATAGTAATAGTATATAACGTTATACGATAGTACGGAATAGTATATACCGTTATACGTTATATAGTAATAGTATATAACGTTATATGTTATATAGTAATAGTATATAACGTTATACGTTATATAGTAATAGTATATAACGTTATGCATTAGTACGTAATAATATACAACGTTATACGTGATATGGTAATACTATATAACGTTATACGCTATTACGTAACAGTATATAACGTTATACATTAATACGTAATAGTATATATCGTTATACGTTATATAGTAATAGTATATAGCGATATACGTTATATAGTAATAGTATATAACGTTATACGTTATATAGTAATAGTATATAACGTTATACGTTATATAGTAACATTATATAACGTTATGCGTTATATAGTAATAGTATATAACGTTATACGTTATATAGTAATAGTATTTAACGTTATACGTTATATAGTAATAGTATATAACGTTATACGTTATATAGTAATAGTATATAACGTTATACGTTAGTACGTAATAATATACAACGTTATACGTGATATGGCAATACAATATAACGTTATACGTTATTACGTAATAGTATATAACGTTATACGTTATATAGTAATATTATATAACGTTATGCGTTATATAGTAATAGTATATAACGTTATACGTTAGTACGTAATAATATACAACGTTATACGTGATATGGCAATACTATATAACGTTATACGTTATTACGTAATAGTATATAACGTTATACGTTATTACGTAATAGTATACAACGTTATACGTGATATGGTAAAACTATATAACGTTATACGTTAATACGTAATAGTATATACCGTTATACGTTATATAGTAATAGTATATAACGTTATATGTTATATAGTAATAGTATATAACGTTATGCGTTATATAGTAATAGTATATAACGTTATGCATTAGTACGTAATAATATACAACGTTATACGTGATATGGTAATACTATATAACGTTATACGCTATTACGTAACAGTATATAACGTTATACATTAATACGTAATAGTATATATCGTTATACGTTATATAGTAATAGTATATAGCGATATACGTTATATAGTAATAGTATATAACGTTATACGTTATATAGTAATAGTATATAACGTTATACGTTATATAGTAACATTATATAACGTTATGCGTTATATAGTAATAGTATATAGCGTTATACGTTATATAGTAATAGTATATAACGTTATACGTTATATAGTAATAGTATATAACGTCATACGTTATATAGTAATAGTATATAACGTTATACGTTAGTACGTAATAATATACAACGTTATACGTGATATGGTAATACTATATAACGTTATACGCTATTACGTAATAGTATATAACGTTATACGTTAATACGTAATAGTATATATCGTTATACGTTATATAGTAATAGTATATAGCGATATACGTTATATAGTAATAGTATATAACGTTATACGTTATATAGTAATAGTATATAACGTTATACGTTATATAGTAATATTATATAACGTTATGCGTTATATAGTAATAGTATATAACGTTATACGTTATATAGTATAATTATATAACGTTATACGTTATATAGTAATAGTATATAACGTTATACGTTAGTACGTAATAATGTACAACGTTTTACCTGATATGGCAATACTATATAACGTTATACGTTATTACGTAATAGTATATAACGTTATACGTTATATAGTAATATTATATAACGTTATGCGTTATATAGTAATAGTATATAACGTTATACGTTATATAGTATAAGTATATAACGTTATACGTTATATAGTAATAGTATATAACGTTATACGTTAGTACGTAATAATATACAACGTTATACGTGATATGGCAATACTATATAACGTTATACGTTATCACGTAATAGTATATAACGTTATACGTTATTACGTAATAGTGTACAACGTTATACGTGATATGGTAAAACTATATAACGTTATACGTTAATACGTAATAGTATATATCGTTATACGTTATATAGTAATAGTATATAACGTTATACGTTATATAGTAATAGTATATAACGTTATACGTTATATAGTAATAGTATATAACGTTATACGTTATATAGTAATAGTATATAACGTTATACGTTATATAGTAATAGTATATAACGTTATACGTTATATAGTAATAGTATATAACGTTATACGTTAGTACGTAATAATATACAACGTTATACGTGATATGGTAATACTATATAACGTATAACGTTAATACGTAATAGTATATATCGTTATACGTTATATAGTAATAGTATATAACGTTATACGTTATATAGTAATATTATATAACGTTATGCGTTATATAGTAATAGTATATAACGTTATACGTTATATAGAAATAGTATATAACGTTATACGTGATATGGTAATACTATATAACGTTATACGTTATTACGTAATAGTATATAACGTTATACGTTAATACGTAATAGTATATATCGTTATACGTTATATAGTAATAGTATATAACGTTATACGTTATATAGTAATAGTATATAACGTTATACGTTATATAGTAATAGTATATAACGTTATACGTTATATAGTAATAGTATATAACGTTATACGTTATATAGTAATAGTATATAACGTTATACGTTATATAGTAATAGTATACAACGTTATACGTGATATGGTAAAACTATATAACGTTATACGTTAATACGTAATAGTATATATCGTTATACGTTATATAGTAATAGTATATAACGTTATACGTTATATAGTAATAGTATATAACGTTATACGTTATATAGTAATAGTATATAACGTTATACGTTATATAGTAATAGTATATAACGTTATACGTTATATAGTAATAGTATATAACGTTATACGTTATTACGTAATAATATACAACGTTATACCTGATATGGCAATACTATATAACGTTATACGTTATTACGTAATAGTATATAACGTTATACGTTATATAGTAATATTATATAACGTTATGCGTTATATAGTAATAATATATATCGTTATACGTTATATAGTAATAGTATATAACGTTATGCGTTATATAGTAATAGTATATAACGTTATACGTTAGTACGTAATAATATACAACGTTATACGTGATATGGCAATACTATATAACGTTATACGTTATTACGTAATAGTATATAACGTTATACGTGATTACGTAATAGTATACAACGTTATACGTGATATGGTAAAACTATATAACGTTATACGTTAATACGTAATAGTATATATCGTTATACGTTATATAGTAATAGTATATAACGTTATACGTTATATAGTAATAGTATATAACGTTATACGTTATATAGTAATAGTATATAACGTTATACGTTATATAGTAATAGTATATAACGTTATACGTTAGTACGTAATAATATACAACGTTATACGTGATATGGTAATACTATCTAACGTTATACGTTAATACGTAATAGTATATATCGTTATACGTTATATAGTAATAGTATATAACGTTATACGTTATATAGTAATAGTATATAACGTCATACGTTATATAGTAATAGTATATAACGTTATACGTTAGTACGTAATAATATACAACGTTATACGTGATATGGTAATACTATATAACGTTATACGCTATTACGTAATAGTATATAACGTTATACGTTAATACGTAATAGTATATATCGTTATACGTTATATAGTAATAGTATATAGCGATATACGTTATATAGTAATAGTATATAACGTTATACGTTATATAGTAATAGTATATAACGTTATACGTTATATAGTAATATTATATAACGTTATGCGTTATATAGTAATAGTATATAACGTTATACGTTATATAGTATAAGTATATAACGTTATACGTTATATAGTAATAGTATATAACGTTATACGTTAGTACGTAATAATATACAACGTTTTACCTGATATGGCAATACTATATAACGTTATACGTTATTACGTAATAGTATATAACGTTATACGTTATATAGTAATATTATATAACGTTATGCGTTATATAGTAATAGTATATAACGTTATACGTTATATAGTATAAGTATATAACGTTATACGTTATATAGTAATAGTATATAACGTTATACGTTAGTACGCAATAATATACAACGTTTTACCTGATATGGCAATACTATATAACGTTATACGTTATTACGTAATAGTATATAACGTTATACGTTATATAGTAATATTATATAACGTTATGCGTTATATAGTAATAGTATATAACGTTATACGTTATATAGTATAAGTATATAACGTTATACGTTATATAGTAATAGTATATAACGTTATACGTTAGTACGTAATAATATACAACGTTATACGTGATATGGCAATACTATATAACGTTATACGTTATCACGTAATAGTATATAACGTTATACGTTATTACGTAATAGTGTACAACGTTATACGTGATATGGTAAAACTATATAACGTTATACGTTAATACGTAATAGTATATATCGTTATACGTTATATAGTAATAGTATATAACGTTATACGTTATATAGTAATAGTATATAACGTTATACGTTATATAGTAATAGTATATAACGTTATACGTTATATAGTAATAGTATATAACGTTATACGTTATATAGTAATAGTATATAACGTTATACGTTAGTACGTAATAATATACAACGTTATACGTGATATGGTAATACTATATAACGTTAAACGTTAATACGTAATAGTATATATCGTTATACGTTATATAGTAATAGTATATAACGTTATACGTTATATAGTAATATTATATAACGTTATGCGTTATATAGTAATAGTATATAACGTTATGCGTTATATAGAAATAGTATATAACGTTATACGTGATATGGTAATACTATATAACGTTATACGTTATTACGTAATAGTATATAACGTTATACGTTAATACGTAATAGTATATATCGTTATACGTTATATAGTAATAGTATATAACGTTATACGTTATATAGTAATAGTATATAACGTTATACGTTATATAGTAATAGTATATAACGTTATACGTTATATAGTAATAGTATATAACGTTATACGTTATATAGTAATAGTATACAACGTTATACGTGATATGGTTAAACTATATAACGTTATACGTTAATACGTAATAGTATATATCGTTATACGTTATATAGTAATAGTATATAACGTTATACGTTATATAGTAATAGTATATAACGTTATACGTTATATAGTAATAGTATATAACGTTATACGTTATATAGTAATAGTATATAACGTTATACGTTATATAGTAATAGTATATAACGTTATACGTTAGTACGTAATAATATACAACGTTATACCTGATATGGCAATACTATATAACGTTATACGTTATTACGTAATAGTATATAACGTTATACGTTATATAGTAATATTATATAACGTTATGCGTTATATAGTAATAGTATATAACGTTATACGTTATATAGTAATAGTATATAACGTTATGCATTATATAGTAATAGTATATAACGTTATACGATAGTACGGAATAGTATATACCGTTATACGTTATATAGTAATAGTATATAACGTTATATGTTATATAGTAATAGTATATAACGTTATACGTTATATAGTAATAGTATATAACGTTATGCATTAGTACGTAATAATATACAACGTTATACGTGATATGGTAATACTATATAACGTTATACGCTATTACGTAACAGTATATAACGTTATACATTAATACGTAATAGTATATATCGTTATACGTTATATAGTAATAGTATATAGCGATATACGTTATATAGTAATAGTATATAACGTTATACGTTATATAGTAATAGTATATAACGTTATACGTTATATAGTAACATTATATAACGTTATGCGTTATATAGTAATAGTATATAACGTTATACGTTATATAGTAATAGTATTTAACGTTATACGTTATATAGTAATAGTATATAACGTTATACGTTATATAGTAATAGTATATAACGTTATACGTTAGTACGTAATAATATACAACGTTATACGTGATATGGCAATACAATATAACGTTATACGTTATTACGTAATAGTATATAACGTTATACGTTATATAGTAATATTATATAACGTTATGCGTTAGATAGTAATAGTATATAACGTTATACGTTAGTACGTAATAATATACAACGTTATACGTGATATGGCAATACTATATAACGTTATACGTTATTACGTAATAGTATATAACGTTATACGTTATTACGTAATAGTATACAACGTTATACGTGATATGGTAAAACTATATAACGTTATACGTTAATACGTAATAGTATATACCGTTATACGTTATATAGTAATAGTATATAACGTTATATGTTATATAGTAATAGTATATAACGTTATACGTTATATAGTAATAGTATATAACGTTATGCATTAGTACGTAATAATATACAACGTTATACGTGATATGGTAATACTATATAACGTTATACGCTATTACGTAACAGTATATAACGTTATACATTAATACGTAATAGTATATATCGTTATACGTTATATAGTAATAGTATATAGCGATATACGTTATATAGTAATAGTATATAACGTTATACGTTATATAGTAATAGTATATAACGTTATACGTTATATAGTAACATTATATAACGTTATGCGTTATATAGTAATAGTATATAACGTTATACGTTATATAGTAATAGTATATAACGTTATACGTTATATAGTAATAGTATATAACGTCATACGTTATATAGTAATAGTATATAACGTTATACGTTAGTACGTAATAATATACAACGTTATACGTGATATGGTAATACTATATAACGTTATACGCTATTACGTAATAGTATATAACGTTATACGTTAATACGTAATAGTATATATCGTTATACGTTATATAGTAATAGTATATAGCGATATACGTTATATAGTAATAGTATATAACGTTATACGTTATATAGTAATAGTATATAACGTTATACGTTATATAGTAATATTATATAACGTTATGCGTTATATAGTAATAGTATATAACGTTATACGTTATATAGTATAAGTATATAACGTTATACGTTATATAGTAATAGTATATAACGTTATACGTTAGTACGTAATAATATACAACGTTTTACCTGATATGGCAATACTATATAACGTTATACGTTATTACGTAATAGTATATAACGTTATACGTTATATAGTAATATTATATAACGTTATGCGTTATATAGTAATAGTATATAACGTTATACGTTATATAGTATAAGTATATAACGTTATACGTTATATAGTAATAGTATATAACGTTATACGTTAGTACGTAATAATATACAACGTTTTACCTGATATGGCAATACTATATAACGTTATACGTTATTACGTAATAGTATATAACGTTATACGTTATATAGTAATATTATATAACGTTATGCGTTATATAGTAATAGTATATAACGTTATACGTTATATAGTATAAGTATATAACGTTATACGTTATATAGTAATAGTATATAACGTTATACGTTAGTACGTAATAATATACAACGTTATACGTGATATGGCAATACTATATAACGTTATACGTTATCACGTAATAGTATATAACGTTATACGTTATTACGTAATAGTGTACAACGTTATACGTGATATGGTAAAACTATATAACGTTATACGTTAATACGTAATAGTATATATCGTTATACGTTATATAGTAATAGTATATAACGTTATACGTTATATAGTAATAGTATATAACGTTATACGATATATAGTAATAGTATATAACGTTATACGTTATATAGTAATAGTATATAACGTTATACGTTATATAGTAATAGTATATAACGTTATACGTTAGTACGTAATAATATACAACGTTATACGTGATATGGTAATACTATATAACGTTAAACGTTAATACGTAATAGTATATATCGTTATACGTTATATAGTAATAGTATATAACGTTATACGTTATATAGTAATATTATATAACGTTATGCGTTATATAGTAATAGTATATAACGTTATGCGTTATATAGAAATAGTATATAACGTTATACGATAGTACGGAATAGTATATACCGTTATACGTTATATAGTAATAGTATATAACGTTATATGTTATATAGTAATAGTATATAACGTTATACGTTATATAGTAATAGTATATAACGTTATGCATTAGTACGTAATAATATACAACGTTATACGTGATATGGTAATACTATATAACGTTATACGCTATTACGTAACAGTATATAACGTTATACATTAATACGTAATAGTATATATCGTTATACGTTATATAGTAATAGTATATAGCGATATACGTTATATAGTAATAGTATATAACGTTATACGTTATATAGTAATAGTATATAACGTTATACGTTATATAGTAACATTATATAACGTTATGCGTTATATAGTAATAGTATATAACGTTATACGTTATATAGTAATAGTATTTAACGTTATACGTTATATAGTAATAGTATATAACGTTATACGTTATATAGTAATAGTATATAACGTTATACGTTAGTACGTAATAATATACAACGTTATACGTGATATGGCAATACAATATAACGTTATACGTTATTACGTAATAGTATATAACGTTATACGTTATATAGTAATATTATATAACGTTATGCGTTATATAGTAATAGTATATAACGTTATACGTTAGTACGTAATAATATACAACGTTATACGTGATATTGCAATACTATATAACGTTATACGTTATTACGTAATAGTATATAACGTTATACGTTATTACGTAATAGTATACAACGTTATACGTGATATGGTAAAACTATATAACGTTATACGTTAATACGTAATAGTATATATCGTTATACGTTATATAGTAATAGTATATAACGTTATACGTTATATAGTAATAGTATATAACGTTATACGTTATATAGTAATAGTATATAACGTTATACGTTAGTACGTAATAATATACAACGTTATACGTGATATGGTAATACTATATAACGTTATACGTTAATACGTAATAGTATATATCGTTATACGTTATATAGTAATAGTATATAACGTTATACGTTATATAGTAATATTATATAACGTTATGCGTTATATAGTAATAGTATATAACGTTATACGTTATATAGTAATAGTATATAACGTTATGCGCTATATAGTAATAGTATATAACGTTATACGTTATATAGTAATAGTATATAACGTTATACGTTATATAGTAATAGTATATAACGTTATACGTTATATAGTATAAGTATATAACGTTATGCGTTATATAGTAATAGTATATAACGTTATACGTTATATAGTAATAGTATATAACGTTATACGTTATATAGTAATAGTATATAACGTTGTACGTTATATAGTATAAGTATATAACGTTATACGTTATATAGTAATAGTATATAACGTTATACGTTATATAGTAATAGTATATAACGTTATACGCTATATAGTAATAGTATATAACGTTATACGTTAGTACGTAATAATATATATCGTTATACGTTATATAGTAATAGTATATAACGTTATGCGTTATATAGTAATAGTATATAACGTTATACGATAGTACGTAATAGTATATGACGTTATACGTGATATGGTAATACTATATAACGCTATACGCTATTACGTAATAGTATATAACGTTATACGTTATATAGTAATAGTATATAACGTTATACGTTATATAGTAATAGTATATAACGTTATACGTTAGTACGTAATAATATATATCGTTATACGTTATATAGTAATAGTATATAACGTTATGCGTTATATAGTAATAGTATATAACGTTATACGATAGTACGTAATAGTATATGACGTTATACGTGATATGGTAATACTATATAACGCTATACGCTATTACGTCATAGTATATAACGTTATACGTTAATACGTAATAGTATATATCGTTATACGTTATATAGTAATAGTATATAGCGATATACGTTATATAGTTATAGTATATAACGTTATACGTTAGTACGTAGTAGTATATAACGTTATACGTTATATGGTAATACTATACAACGTTATACGTTATATAGTAATAGTATATAACGTTATACGTTATATAGTAATAGTATATAACGTTATACGTTATATAGTAATAGTATATAACGTTATACGTTAGTACGTAATAATATACAACGTTATACGTGATATGGTAATACTATATAACGTTAAACGTTAATACGTTATAGTATATATCGTTATACGTTATATAGTAATAGTATATAACGTTATACGTTATATAGTAATAGTATATAACGTTATACGTTATATAGTAATAGTATATAACGTTATACGTTATATAGTAATAGTATATAACGTTATACGTTATATAGTAATAGTATATAACGTTATACGTTATATAGTATAAGTATATAACGTTATACGTTATATAGTAATAGTATATAACGTTATACGTTATATAGTAATATTATCTAACGTTATACGCTATTACGTAATAGTATATAACGTTATACGTTAATACGTCATAGTATATATCGTTATACGTTATATAGTAATAGTATATAACGTTATACGTTATATAGTAATAGTATATAACGTTATACGTTATATAGTAATAGTATATAACGTTATACGTTATATAGTATTACTATATAACGTTATACGTTATATAGTAATAGTATATAACGTTATACGTTATATAGTAATAGTATATAACGTTATACGTTAGTACGTAATAATATATATCGTTATACGTTATATAGTAATAGTATATAACGTTATGCGTTATATAGTAATAGTATATAACGTTATACGATAGTACGTAATAGTATATGACGTTATACGTGATATGGTAATACTATATAACGCTATACGCTATTACGTAATAGTATATAACGTTATACGTTAATACGTAATAGTATATATCGTTATACGTTATATAGTAATAGTATATAGCGATATACGTTATATAGTTATAGTATATAACGTTATACGTTAGTACGTAATAGTATATAACGTTATACGTTAGTACGTAATAGTATATAACGTTATACGTTATATGGTAATACTATACAACGTTATACGTTATATAGTAATAGTATATAACGTTATACGTTATATAGTAATAGTATATAACGTTATACGTTATATAGTATAAGTATATAACGTTATACGTTATATAGTAATAGTATATAACGTTATACGTTATATAGTAATATTATCTAACGTTATACGCTATTACGTAATAGTATATAACGTTATACGTTAATACGTCATAGTATATATCGTTATACGTTATATAGTAACAGTATATAACGTTATACGTTATATAGTAATAGTATATAACGTTATACGTTATATAGTAATATTATATAACGTTATGCGTTATATAGAAATAGTATATAGCGTTATACGTTATATAGTAATAGTATATAACGTTATACGTTATATAGTAATAGTATATAACGTTATACGTTATATAGTAATAGTATATAACGTTATACGTTATATAGTAATATTATCTAACGTTATACGCTATTACGTAATAGTATATAACGTTATACGTTATTACGTAATAATATACAACGTTATACGTGATATGGTAATACTATATAACGTTAAACGTTAATACGTAATAGTATATATCGTTATACGTTATATAGTAATAGTATATAACGTTATACGTTATATAGTAATAGTATATAACGTTATACGTTATATAGTAATAGTATATAACCTTATACGTTATATAGTATAAGTATATAACGTTATACGTTATATAGTAATAGTATATAACGTGATACGTTATATAGTAATATTATCTAACGTTATACGCTATTACGTAATAGTATATAACGTTATACGTTAATACGTCATAGTATATATCGTTATACGTTATATAGTAATAGTATATAACGTTATACGTTATATAGTAATAGTATATAACGTTATACGTTATATAGTAATAGTATATAACGTTATACGTTATATAGTAATATTATATAACGTTATGCGTTATATAGAAATAGTATATAACGTTATACGTTATATAGTAATAGTATATAACGTTATACGTTATATAGTAATAGTATATAACGTTATACGTTATATAGTAATAGTATATAACGTTATACGTTATATAGTAATATTATCTAACGTTATACGCTATTACGTAATAGTATATAACGTTATACGTTAATACGTCATAGTATATATCGTTATACGTTATATAGTAATAGTATATAACGTTATACGTTATATAGTAATAGTATATAACGTTATACGTTATATAGTAATAGTATATAACGTTATACGTTATATAGTAATAGTATATAACGTTATACGTTATATAGTAATAGTATATAACGTTATACGTTATATAGTAATAGTATATAACGTTATACGTTATATAGTAATAGTATATAACGTTATACGTTAGTACGTAATAATATATATCGTTATACGTTATATAGTAATAGTATATAACGTTATACGATAGTACGTAATAGTATATATCGTTATACGTTATATAGTAATAGTATATAACGTTATACGTTAGTACGTAATAATATATATCGTTATACGTTATATAGTAATAGTAAATAACGTTATGCGTTATATAGTAATAGTATATAACGTTATACGATAGTACGTAATAGTATATGACGTTATACGTGATATGGTAATACTATATAACGCTATACGCTATTACGTAATAGTATATAACGTTATACGTTAATACGTAATAGTATATATCGTTATACGTTATATAGTAATAGTATGTAGCGATATACGTTATATAGTTATAGTATATAACGTTATACGTTAGTACGTAATAGTATATAACGTTATGCGTTATATGGTAATACTATACAACGTTATACGTTATATAGTAATAGTATATAACGTTATGCGTTATATAGTAATAGTATATAACGTTATACGATAGTACGGAATAGTATATATCGTTATACGTCATATAGTAATAGTATATAACGTTATACGTTATATAGTAATAGTATATAACGTTATACGTTATATAGTAATATTATCTAACGTTATACGCTATTACGTAATAGTATATAACGTTATACGTTAATACGTCATAGTATATATCGTTATACGTTATATAGTAATAGTATATAACGTTACACGTTATATAGTAATAGTATATAACGTTATACGTTATATAGTAATAGTATATAACGTTATACGTTATATAGTAATAGTATATAACGTTATACGTTATATAGTAATAGTATATAACGTTATGCGTTATATAGTAATAGTATATAACGTTATACGATAGTACGGAATAGTATATATCGTTATACGTTATATAGTAATAGTATATAACGTATAACGTTATATACTATTACTATATAACGTTATACGTTATATAGTAGTAGTATATAACGTTATACGTTATATAGTAATAGTATATAACGTTATACGTTATATAGTAATATTATCTAACGTTATACGCTATTACGTAATAGTATATAACGTTATACGTTAATACGTCATAGTATATATCGTTATACGTTATATAGTAATAGTATATAACGTTATACGTTATATAGTAATAGTATATAACGTTGTACGTTATATAGTAATAGTATATAACGTTATACGTTATATAGTAATAGTATATAACGTTATACGTTATATAGTAATAGTATATAACGTTATACGTTAGTACGTAATAATATACAACGTTATACGTGATATGGCAATACTATATAACGTTATACGTTTTATAGTAATAGTATATAACGTTATACGTTATATAGAAATAGTATATAACGTTATACGTTATATAGTAATAGTATATAACGTTATACGTTATATAGTAATAGTATATAGCGATATACGTTATATAGTTATAGTATATAACGTTATACGTTAGTACGTAATAGTATATAACGTTATACGTTATATGGTAATACTATACAACGTTATACGTTATATAGTAATAGTATATAACGTTATACGTTATATAGTAATAGTATATAACGTTATACGTTATATAGTAATAGTATATAACGTTATGCGTTATATAGTAATAGTATATAACGTTATACGATAGTACGGAATACTATATATATCGTTATACGTTATATAGTAATAGTATATAACGTTATGCATTAGTACGTAATAATATACAACGTTATACGTGATATGGTAATACTATATAACGTTATACGTTATATAGTAATAGTATATAACGTTATACGTTATATGGTAATACTATACAACGTTATACGTTATATAGTAATAGTATATAACGTTATACGTTATATAGTAATAGTATATACCGTTATACGTTATATAGTAATAGTATATAACGTTATACGTTATATAGTAATAGTATATAACGTTATACGTTAGTACGTAATAATATATATCGTTATACGTTATATAGTAATAGTATATAACGTTATGCGTTATATAGTAATAGTATATAACGTTATACGTTAGTACGTAATAATATACAACGTTATACGTGATATGGCAATACTATATAACGTTATACGTTATTACGTAATAGTATATAACGTTATACGTGATTACGTAATAGTATACAACGTTATACGTGATATTTTAAAACTATATAACGTTATACGTTAATACGTAATAGTATATATCGTTATACGTTATATAGTAATAGTATATAACGTTATACGTTATATAGTAATAGTATATAACGTTATACGTTATATAGTAATAGTATATAACGTTATACGTTATATAGTAATAGTATATAACGTTATACGTTAGTACGTAATAATATACAACGTTATACGTGATATGGTAATACTATCTAACGTTATACGTTAATACGTAATAGTATATATCGTTATACGTTATATAGTAATAGTATATAACGTTATACGTTATATAGTAATAGTATATAACGTCATACGTTATATAGTAATAGTATATAACGTTATACGTTAGTACGTAATAATATACAACGTTATACGTGAGATGGTAATACTATATAACGTTATACGCTATTACGTAATAGTATATAACGTTATACGTTAATACGTAATAGTATATATCGTTATACGTTATATAGTAATAGTATATAGCGATATACGTTATGTAGTAATAGTATATAACGTTATACGTTATATAGTAATAGTATATAACGTTATACGTTATATAGTAATATTATATAACGTTATGCGTTATATAGTAATAGTATATAACGTTATACGTTATATAGTATAAGTATATAACGTTATACGTTATATAGTAATAGTATATAACGTTATACGTTAGTACGTAATAATATACAACGTTTTACCTGATATGGCAATACTATATAACGTTATACGTTATTACGTAATAGTATATAACGTTATACGTTATATAGTAATATTATATAACGTTATGCGTTATATAGTAATAGTATATAACGTTATACGTTATATAGTATAAGTATATAACGTTATACGTTATATAGTATAAGTATATAACGTTATACGTTATATAGTAATAGTATATAACGTTATACGTTAGTACGTAATAATATACAACGTTTTACCTGATATGGCAATACTATATAACGTTATACGTTATTACGTAATAGTATATAACGTTATACGTTATATAGTAATATTATATAACGTTATGCGTTATATAGTAATAGTATATAACGTTATACGTTATATAGTATAAGTATATAACGTTATACGTTATATAGTAATAGTATATAACGTTATACGTTAGTACGTAATAATATACAACGTTATACGTGATATGGCAATACTATATAACGTTATACGTTATCACGTAATAGTATATAACGTTATACGTTATTACGTAATAGTGTACAACGTTATACGTGATATGGTAAAACTATATAACGTTATACGTTAATACGTAATAGTATATATCGTTATACGTTATATAGTAATAGTATATAACGTTATACGTTATATAGTAATAGTATATAACGTTATACGTTATATAGTAATAGTATATAACGTTATACGTTATATAGTAATAGTATATAACGTTATACGTTATATAGTAATAGTATATAACGTTATACGTTAGTACGTAATAATATACAACGTTATACGTGATATGGTAATACTATATAACGTTAAACGTTAATACGTAATAGTATATATCGTTATACGTTATATAGTAATAGTATATAACGTTATACGTTATATAGTAATATTATATAACGTTATGCGTTATATAGTAATAGTATATAACGTTATGCGTTATATAGAAATAGTATATAACGTTATACGTGATATGGTAATACTATATAACGTTATACGTTATTACGTAATAGTATATAACGTTATACGTTAATACGTAATAGTATATATCGTTATACGTTATATAGTAATAGTATATAACGTTATACGTTATATAGTAATAGTATATAACGTTATACGTTATATAGTAATAGTATATAACGTTATACGTTATATAGTAATAGTATATAACGTTATACGTTATATAGTAATAGTATACAACGTTATACGTGATATGGTAAAACTATATAACGTTATACGTTAATACGTAATAGTATATATCGTTATTCGTTATATAGTAATAGTATATAACGTTATACGTTATATAGTAATAGTATATAACGTTATACGTTATATAGTAATAGTATATAACGTTATACGTTATATAGTAATAGTATATAACGTTATACGTTATATAGTAATAGTATATAACGTTATACGTTAGTACGTAATAATATACAACGTTATACCTGATATGGCAATACTATATAACGTTATACGTTATTACGTAATAGTATATAACGTTATACGTTATATAGTAATATTATATAACGTTATGCGTTATATAGTAATAGTATATAACGTTATACGTTATATAGTAATAGTATATAACGTTATGCATTATATAGTAATAGTATATAACGTTATACGATAGTACGGAATAGTATATACCGTTATACGTTATATAGTAATAGTATATAACGTTATATGTTATATAGTAATAGTATATAACGTTATACGTTATATAGTAATAGTATATAACGTTATGCATTAGTACGTAATAATATACAACGTTATACGTGATATGGTAATACTATATAACGTTATACGCTATTACGTAACAGTATATAACGTTATACATTAATACGTAATAGTATATATCGTTATACGTTATATAGTAATAGTATATAGCGATATACGTTATATAGTAATAGTATATAACGTTATACGTTATATAGTAATAGTATATAACGTTATACGTTATATAGTAACATTATATAACGTTATGCGTTATATAGTAATAGTATATAACGTTATACGTTATATAGTAATAGTATTTAACGTTATACGTTATATAGTAATAGTATATAACGTTATACGTTATATAGTAATAGTATATAACGTTATACGTTAGTACGTAATAATATACAACGTTATACGTGATATGGCAATACAATATAACGTTATACGTTATTACGTAATAGTATATAACGTTATACGTTATATAGTAATATTATATAACGTTATGCGTTATATAGTAATAGTATATAACGTTATACGTTAGTACGTAATAATATACAACGTTATACGTGATATGGCAATACTATATAACGTTATACGTTATTACGTAATAGTATATAACGTTATACGTTATTACGTAATAGTATACAACGTTATACGTGATATGGTAAAACTATATAACGTTATACGTTAATACGTAATAGTATATACCGTTATACGTTATATAGTAATAGTATATAACGTTATATGTTATATAGTAATAGTATATAACGTTATGCGTTATATAGTAATAGTATATAGCGTTATACGTTATATAGTAATAGTATATAACGTTATACGTTATATAGTAATAGTATATAACGTCATACGTTATATAGTAATAGTATATAACGTTATACGTTAGTACGTAATAATATACAACGTTATACGTGATATGGTAATACTATATAACGTTATACGCTATTACGTAACAGTATATAACGTTATACATTAATACGTAATAGTATATATCGTTATACGTTATATAGTAATTGTATATAGCGATATACGTTATATAGTAATAGTATATAACGTTATACGTTATATAGTAATAGTATATAACGTTATACGTTATATAGTAACATTATATAACGTTATGCGTTATATAGTAATAGTATATAGCGTTATACGTTATATAGTAATAGTATATAACGTTATACGTTATATAGTAATAGTATATAACGTCATACGTTATATAGTAATAGTATATAACGTTATACGTTAGTACGTAATAATATACAACGTTATACGTGATATGGTAATACTATATAACGTTATACGCTATTACGTAATAGTATATAACGTTATACGTTAATACGTAATAGTATATA
This sequence comes from Bombus terrestris, assembly GCF_910591885.1. Lineage (NCBI taxonomy): Eukaryota > Metazoa > Arthropoda > Insecta > Hymenoptera > Apidae > Bombus > Bombus terrestris. The sequence goes on along the minus strand of NW_025963569.1, from coordinate 148,634 downwards.
TCGTTATACGTTATATAGTAATAGTATATAGCGATATACGTTATATAGTAATAGTATATAACGTTATACGTTATATAGTAATAGTATATAACGTTATACGTTATATAGTAATATTATATAACGTTATGCGTTATATAGTAATAGTATATAACGTTATACGTTATATAGTATAAGTATATAACGTTATACGTTATATAGTAATAGTATATAACGTTATACGTTAGTACGTAATAATATACAACGTTTTACCTGATATGGCAATACTATATAACGTTATACGTTATTACGTAATAGTATATAACGTTATACGTTATATAGTAATATTATATAACGTTATGCGTTATATAGTAATAGTATATAACGTTATACGTTATATAGTATAAGTATATAACGTTATACGTTATATAGTAATAGTATATAACGTTATACGTTAGTACGTAATAATATACAACGTTATACGTGATATGGCAATACTATATAACGTTATACGTTATCACGTAATAGTATATAACGTTATACGTTATTACGTAATAGTGTACAACGTTATACGTGATATGGTAAAACTATATAACGTTATACGTTAATACGTAATAGTATATATCGTTATACGTTATATAGTAATAGTATATAACGTTATACGTTATATAGTAATAGTATATAACGTTATACGTTATATAGTAATAGTATATAACGTTATACGTTATATAGTAATAGTATATAACGTTATACGTTATATAGTAATAGTATATAACGTTATACGTTATATAGTAATAGTATATAACGTTATACGTTAGTACGTAATAATATACAACGTTATACGTGATATGGTAATACTATATAACGTTAAACGTTAATACGTAATAGTATATATCGTTATACGTTATATAGTAATAGTATATAACGTTATACGTTATATAGTAATATTATATAACGTTATGCGTTATATAGTAATAGTATATAACGTTATGCGTTATATAGAAATAGTATATAACGTTATACGTGATATGGTAATACTATATAACGTTATACGTTATTACGTAATAGTATATAACGTTATACGTTAATACGTAATAGTATATATCGTTATACGTTATATAGTAATAGTATATAACGTTATACGTTATATAGTAATAGTATATAACGTTATACGTTATATAGTAATAGTATATAACGTTATACGTTATATAGTAATAGTATATAACGTTATACGTTATATAGTAATAGTATACAACGTTATACGTGATATGGTAAAACTATATAACGTTATACGTTAATACGTAATAGTATATATCGTTATACGTTATATAGTAATAGTATATAACGTTATACGTTAGTACGTAATAATATACAACGTTATACCTGATATGGCAATACTATATAACGTTATACGTTATTACGTAATAGTATATAACGTTATACGTTATATAGTAATATTATATAACGTTATGCGTTATATAGTAATAGTATATAACGTTATACGTTATATAGTAATAGTATATAACGTTATGCATTATATAGTAATAGTATATAACGTTATACGATAGTACGGAATAGTATATACCGTTATACGTTATATAGTAATAGTATATAACGTTATATGTTATATAGTAATAGTATATAACGTTATACGTTATATAGTAATAGTATATAACGTTATGCATTAGTACGTAATAATATACAACGTTATACGTGATATGGTAATACTATATAACGTTATACGCTATTACGTAACAGTATATAACGTTATACATTAATACGTAATAGTATATATCGTTATACGTTATATAGTAATAGTATATAGCGATATACGTTATATAGTAATAGTATATAACGTTATACGTTATATAGTAATAGTATATAACGTTATACGTTATATAGTAACATTATATAACGTTATGCGTTATATAGTAATAGTATATAACGTTATACGTTATATAGTAATAGTATTTAACGTTATACGTTATATAGTAATAGTATATAACGTTATACGTTATATAGTAATAGTATATAACGTTATACGTTAGTACGTAATAATATACAACGTTATACGTGATATGGCAATACAATATAACGTTATACGTTATTACGTAATAGTATATAACGTTATACGTTATATAGTAATATTATATAACGTTATGCGTTATATAGTAATAGTATATAACGTTATACGTTAGTACGTAATAATATACAACGTTATACGTGATATGGCAATACTATATAACGTTATACGTTATTACGTAATAGTATATAACGTTATACGTTATTACGTAATAGTATACAACGTTATACGTGATATGGTAAAACTATATAACGTTATACGTTAATACGTAATAGTATATACCGTTATACGTTATATAGTAATAGTATATAACGTTATATGTTATATAGTAATAGTATATAACGTTATACGTTATATAGTAATAGTATATAACGTTATGCATTAGTACGTAATAATATACAACGTTATACGTGATATGGTAATACTATATAACGTTATACGCTATTACGTAACAGTATATAACGTTATACATTAATACGTAATAGTATATATCGTTATACGTTATATAGTAATACTATATAGCGATATACGTTATATAGTAATAGTATATAACGTTATACGTTATATAGTAATAGTATATAACGTTATACGTTATATAGTAACATTATATAACGTTATGCGTTATATAGTAATAGTATATAGCGTTATACGTTATATAGTAATAGTATATAACGTTATACGTTATATAGTAATAGTATATAACGTCATACGTTATATAGTAATAGTATATAACGTTATACGTTAGTACGTAATAATATACAACGTTATACGTGATATGGTAATACTATATAACGTTATACGCTATTACGTAATAGTATATAACGTTATACGTTAATACGTAATAGTATATATCGTTATACGTTATATAGTAATAGTATATAGCGATATACGTTATATAGTAATAGTATATAACGTTATACGTTATATAGTAATAGTATATAACGTTATACGTTATATAGTAATATTATATAACGTTATGCGTTATATAGTAATAGTATATAACGTTATACGTTATATAGTATAAGTATATAACGTTATACGTTATATAGTAATAGTATATAACGTTATACGTTAGTACGTAATAATGTACAACGTTTTACCTGATATGGCAATACTATATAACGTTATACGTTATTACGTAATAGTATATAACGTTATACGTTATATAGTAATATTATATAACGTTATGCGTTATATAGTAATAGTATATAACGTTATACGTTATATAGTATAAGTATATAACGTTATACGTTATATAGTAATAGTATATAACGTTATACGTTAGTACGTAATAATATACAACGTTATACGTGATATGGCAATACTATATAACGTTATACGTTATCACGTAATAGTATATAACGTTATACGTTATTACGTAATAGTGTACAACGTTATACGTGATATGGTAAAACTATATAACGTTATACGTTAATACGTAATAGTATATATCGTTATACGTTATATAGTAATAGTATATAACGTTATACGTTATATAGTAATAGTATATAACGTTATACGTTATATAGTAATAGTATATAACGTTATACGTTATATAGTAATAGTATATAACGTTATACGTTATATAGTAATAGTATATAACGTTATACGTTATATAGTAATAGTATATAACGTTATACGTTAGTACGTAATAATATACAACGTTATACGTGATATGGTAATACTATATAACGTTAAACGTTAATACGTAATAGTATATATCGTTATACGTTATATAGTAATAGTATATAACGTTATACGTTATATAGTAATATTATATAACGTTATGCGTTATATAGTAATAGTATATAACGTTATGCGTTATATAGAAATAGTATATAACGTTATACGTGATATGGTAATACTATATAACGTTATACGTTATTACGTAATAGTATATAACGTTATACGTTAATACGTAATAGTATATATCGTTATACGTTATATAGTAATAGTATATAACGTTATACGTTATATAGTAATAGTATATAACGTTATACGTTATATAGTAATAGTATATAACGTTATACGTTATATAGTAATAGTATATAACGTTATACGTTATATAGTAATAGTATACAACGTTATACGTGATATGGTAAAACTATATAACGTTATACGTTAATACGTAATAGTATATATCGTTATACGTTATATAGTAATAGTATATAACGTTATACGTTATATAGTAATAGTATATAACGTTATACGTTATATAGTAATAGTATATAACGTTATACGTTATATAGTAATAGTATATAACGTTATACGTTATATAGTAATAGTATATAACGTTATACGTTAGTACGTAATAATATACAACGTTATACCTGATATGGCAATACTATATAACGTTATACGTTATTACGTAATAGTATATAACGTTATACGTTATATAGTAATATTATATAACGTTATGCGTTTTATAGTAATAATATATATCGTTATACGTTATATAGTAATAGTATATAACGTTATGCGTTATATAGTAATAGTATATAACGTTATACGTTAGTACGTAATAATATACAACGTTATACGTGATATGGCAATACTATATAACGTTATACGTTATTACGTAATAGTATATAACGTTATACGTGATTACGTAATAGTATACAACGTTATACGTGATATGGTAAAACTATATAACGTTATACGTTAATACGTAATAGTATATATCGTTATACGTTATATAGTAATAGTATATAACGTTATACGTTATATAGTAATAGTATATAACGTTATACGTTATATAGTAATAGTATATAACGTTATACGTTATATAGTAATAGTATATAACGTTATACGTTAGTACGTAATAATATACAACGTTATACGTGATATGGTAATACTATCTAACGTTATACGTTAATACGTAATAGTATATATCGTTATACGTTATATAGTAATAGTATATAACGTTATACGTTATATAGTAATAGTATATAACGTCATACGTTATATAGTAATAGTATATAACGTTATACGTTAGTACGTAATAATATACAACGTTATACGTGATATGGTAATACTATATAACGTTATACGCTATTACGTAATAGTATATAACGTTATACGTTAATACGTAATAGTATATATCGTTATACGTTATATAGTAATAGTATATAGCGATATACGTTATATAGTAATAGTATATAACGTTATACGTTATATAGTAATAGTATATAACGTTATACGTTATATAGTAATATTATATAACGTTATGCGTTATATAGTAATAGTATATAACGTTATACGTTATATAGTATAAGTATATAACGTTATACGTTATATAGTAATAGTATATAACGTTATACGTTAGTACGTAATAATATACAACGTTTTACCTGATATGGCAATACTATATAACGTTATACGTTATTACGTAATAGTATATAACGTTATACGTTATATAGTAATATTATATAACGTTATGCGTTATATAGTAATAGTATATAACGTTATACGTTATATAGTATAAGTATATAACGTTATACGTTATATAGTAATAGTATATAACGTTATACGTTAGTACGCAATAATATACAACGTTTTACCTGATATGGCAATACTATATAACGTTATACGTTATTACGTAATAGTATATAACGTTATACGTTATATAGTAATATTATATAACGTTATGCGTTATATAGTAATAGTATATAACGTTATACGTTATATAGTATAAGTATATAACGTTATACGTTATATAGTAATAGTATATAACGTTATACGTTAGTACGTAATAATATACAACGTTATACGTGATATGGCAATACTATATAACGTTATACGTTATTACGTAATAGTATATAACGTTATACGTTATTACGTAATAGTGTACAACGTTATACGTGATATGGTAAAACTATATAACGTTATACGTTAATACGTAATAGTATATATCGTTATACGTTATATAGTAATAGTATATAACGTTATACGTTATATAGTAATAGTATATAACGTTATACGTTATATAGTAATAGTATATAACGTTATACGTTATATAGTAATAGTATATAACGTTATACGTTATATAGTAATAGTATATAACGTTATACGTTAGTACGTAATAATATACAACGTTATACGTGATATGGTAATACTATATAACGTTAAACGTTAATACGTAATAGTATATATCGTTATACGTTATATAGTAATAGTATATAACGTTATACGTTATATAGTAATATTATATAACGTTATGCGTTATATAGTAATAGTATATAACGTTATGCGTTATATAGAAATAGTATATAACGTTATACGTGATATGGTAATACTATATAACGTTATACGTTATTACGTAATAGTATATAACGTTATACGTTAATACGTAATAGTATATATCGTTATACGTTATATAGTAATAGTATATAACGTTATACGTTATATAGTAATAGTATATAACGTTATACGTTATATAGTAATAGTATATAACGTTATACGTTATATAGTAATAGTATATAACGTTATACGTTATATAGTAATAGTATACAACGTTATACGTGATATGGTTAAACTATATAACGTTATACGTTAATACGTAATAGTATATATCGTTATACGTTATATAGTAATAGTATATAACGTTATACGTTATATAGTAATAGTATATAACGTTATACGTTATATAGTAATAGTATATAACGTTATACGTTATATAGTAATAGTATATAACGTTATACGTTATATAGTAATAGTATATAACGCTATACGTTAGTACGTAATAATATACAACGTTATACCTGATATGGCAATACTCTATAACGTTATACGTTATTACGTAATAGTATATAACGTTATACGTTATATAGTAATATTATATAACGTTATGCGTTATATAGTAATAGTATATAACGTTATACGTTATATAGTAATAGTATATAACGTTATGCATTATATAGTAATAGTATATAACGTTATACGATAGTACGGAATAGTATATACCGTTATACGTTATATAGTAATAGTATATAACGTTATATGTTATATAGTAATAGTATATAACGTTATACGTTATATAGTAATAGTATATAACGTTATGCATTAGTACGTAATAATATACAACGTTATACGTGATATGGTAATACTATATAACGTTATACGCTATTACGTAACAGTATATAACGTTATACATTAATACGTAATAGTATATATCGTTATACGTTATATAGTAATAGTATATAGCGATATACGTTATATAGTAATAGTATATAACGTTATACGTTATATAGTAATAGTATATAACGTTATACGTTATATAGTAACATTATATAACGTTATGCGTTATATAGTAATAGTATATAACGTTATACGTTATATAGTAATAGTATTTAACGTTATACGTTATATAGTAATAGTATATAACGTTATACGTTATATAGTAATAGTATATAACGTTATACGTTAGTACGTAATAATATACAACGTTATACGTGATATGGCAATACAATATAACGTTATACGTTATTACGTAATAGTATATAACGTTATACGTTATATAGTAATATTATATAACGTTATGCGTTAGATAGTAATAGTATATAACGTTATACGTTAGTACGTAATAATATACAACGTTATACGTGATATGGCAATACTATATAACGTTATACGTTATTACGTAATAGTATATAACGTTATACGTTATTACGTAATAGTATACAACGTTATACGTGATATGGTAAAACTATATAACGTTATACGTTAATACGTAATAGTATATACCGTTATACGTTATATAGTAATAGTATATAACGTTATATGTTATATAGTAATAGTATATAACGTTATACGTTATATAGTAATAGTATATAACGTTATGCATTAGTACGTAATAATATACAACGTTATACGTGATATGGTAATACTATATAACGTTATACGCTATTACGTAACAGTATATAACGTTATACATTAATACGTAATAGTATATATCGTTATACGTTATATAGTATTAGTATATAGCGATATACGTTATATAGTAATAGTATATAACGTTATACGTTATATAGTAATAGTATATAACGTTATACGTTATATAGTAACATTATATAACGTTATGCGTTATATAGTAATAGTATATAACGTTATACGTTATATAGTAATAGTATATAACGTTATACGTTATATAGTAATAGTATATAACGTCATACGTTATATAGTAATAGTATATAACGTTATACGTTAGTACGTAATAATATACAACGTTATACGTGATATGGTAATACTATATAACGTTATACGCTATTACGTAATAGTATATAACGTTATACGTTAATACGTAATAGTATATATCGTTATACGTTATATAGTAATAGTATATAGCGATATACGTTATATAGTAATAGTATATAACGTTATACGTTATATAGTAATAGTATATAACGTTATACGTTATATAGTAATATTATATAACGTTATGCGTTATATAGTAATAGTATATAACGTTATACGTTATATAGTATAAGTATATAACGTTATACGTTATATAGTAATAGTATATAACGTTATACGTTAGTACGTAATAATATACAACGTTTTACCTGATATGGCAATACTATATAACGTTATACGTTATTACGTAATAGTATATAACGTTATACGTTATATAGTAATATTATATAACGTTATGCGTTATATAGTAATAGTATATAACGTTATACGTTATATAGTATAAGTATATAACGTTATACGTTATATAGTAATAGTATATAACGTTATACGTTAGTACGTAATAATATACAACGTTTTACCTGATATGGCAATACTATATAACGTTATACGTTATTACGTAATAGTATATAACGTTATACGTTATATAGTAATATTATATAACGTTATGCGTTATATAGTAATAGTATATAACGTTATACGTTATATAGTATAAGTATATAACGTTATACGTTATATAGTAATAGTATATAACGTTATACGTTAGTACGTAATAATATACAACGTTATACGTGATATGGCAATACTATATAACGTTATACGTTATCACGTAATAGTATATAACGTTATACGTTATTACGTAATAGTGTACAACGTTATACGTGATATGGTAAAACTATATAACGTTATACGTTAATACGTAATAGTATATATCGTTATACGTTATATAGTAATAGTATATAACGTTATACGTTATATAGTAATAGTATATAACGTTATACGATATATAGTAATAGTATATAACGTTATACGTTATATAGTAATAGTATATAACGTTATACGTTATATAGTAATAGTATATAACGTTATACGTTAGTACGTAATAATATACAACGTTATACGTGATATGGTAATACTATATAACGTTAAACGTTAATACGTAATAGTATATATCGTTATACGTTATATAGTAATAGTATATAACGTTATACGTTATATAGTAATATTATATAACGTTATGCGTTATATAGTAATAGTATATAACGTTATGCGTTATATAGAAATAGTATATAACGTTATACGTGATATGGTAATACTATATAACGTTATACGTTATTACGTAATAGTATATAACGTTATACGTTAATACGTAATAGTATATATCGTTATACGTTATATAGTAATAGTATATAACGTTATACGTTATATAGTAATAGTATATAACGTTATACGTTATATAGTAATAGTATATAACGTTATACGTTATATAGTAATAGTATATAACGTTATACGTTATATAGTAATAGTATACAACGTTATACGTGATATGGTAAAACTATATAACGTTATACGTTAATACGTAATAGTATATATCGTTATACGTTATATAGTAATAGTATATAACGTTATACGTTATATAGTAATAGTATATAACGTTATACGTTATATAGTAATAGTATATAACGTTATACGTTATATAGTAATAGTATATAACGTTATACGTTATATAGTAATAGTATATAACGTTATACGTTATATAGTAATAGTATATAACGTTATACGTTAGTACGTAATAATATACAACGTTATACCTGATATGGCAATACTATATAACGTTATACGTTATTACGTAATAGTATATAACGTTATACGTTATATAGTAATATTATATAACGTTATGCGTTATATAGTAATAATATATAACGTTATACGTTATATAGTAATAGTATATAACGTTATGCATTATATAGTAATAGTATATAACGTTATACGATAGTACGGAATAGTATATACCGTTATACGTTATATAGTAATAGTATATAACGTTATATGTTATATAGTAATAGTATATAACGTTATACGTTATATAGTAATAGTATATAACGTTATGCATTAGTACGTAATAATATACAACGTTATACGTGATATGGTAATACTATATAACGTTATACGCTATTACGTAATAGTATATAACGTTATACATTAATACGTAATAGTATATATCGTTATACGTTATATAGTAATAGTATATAGCGATATACGTTATATAGTAATAGTATATAACGTTATACGTTATATAGTAATAGTATATAACGTTATACGTTATATAGTAACATTATATAACGTTATGCGTTATATAGTAATAGTATATAACGTTATACGTTATATAGTAATAGTATTTAACGTTATACGTTATATAGTAATAGTATATAACGTTATACGTTATATAGTAATAGTATATAACGTTATACGTTAGTACGTAATAATATACAACGTTATACGTGATATGGCAATACAATATAACGTTATACGTTATTACGTAATAGTATATAACGTTATACGTTATATAGTAATATTATATAACGTTATGCGTTATATAGTAATAGTATATAACGTTATACGTTAGTACGTAATAATATACAACGTTATACGTGATATGGCAATACTATATAACGTTATACGTTATTACGTAATAGTATATAACGTTATACGTTATTACGTAATAGTATACAACGTTATACGTGATATGGTAAAACTATATAACGTTATACGTTAATACGTAATAGTATATCTCGTTATACGTTATATAGTAATAGTATATAACGTTATACGTTATATAGTAATAGTATATAACGTTATACGTTATATAGTAATAGTATATAACGTTATACGTTAGTACGTAATAATATACAACGTTATACGTGATATGGTAATACTATATAACGTTATACGTTAATACGTAATAGTATATATCGTTATACGTTATATAGTAATAGTATATAACGTTATACGTTATATAGTAATATTATATAACGTTATGCGTTATATAGTAATAGTATATAACGTTATACGTTATATAGTAATAGTATATAACGTTATGCGCTATATAGTAATAGTATATAACGTTATACGTTATATAGTAATAGTATATAACGTTATACGTTATATAGTAATAGTATATAACGTTATACGTTATATAGTATAAGTATATAACGTTATGCGTTATATAGTAATAGTATATAACGTTATACGTTATATAGTAATAGTATATAACGTTATACGTTATATAGTAATAGTATATAACGTTGTACGTTATATAGTATAAGTATATAACGTTATACGTTATATAGTAATAGTATATAACGTTATACGTTATATAGTAATAGTATATAACGTTATACGCTATATAGTAATAGTATATAACGTTATACGTTAGTACGTAATAATATATATCGTTATACGTTATATAGTAATAGTATATAACGTTATGCGTTATATAGTAATAGTATATAACGTTATACGATAGTACGTAATAGTATATGACGTTATACGTGATATGGTAATACTATATAACGCTATACGCTATTACGTAATAGTATATAACGTTATACGTTAATACGTCATAGTATATATCGTTATACGTTATATAGTAATAGTATATAACGTTATACGTTATATAGTAATAGTATATAACGTTATACGTTATATAGTAATAGTATATAACGTTATACGTTAGTACGTAATAATATATATCGTTATACGTTATATAGTAATAGTATATAACGTTATGCGTTATATAGTAATAGTATATAACGTTATACGATAGTACGTAATAGTATATGACGTTATACGTGATATGGTAATACTATATAACGCTATACGCTATTACGTCATAGTATATAACGTTATACGTTAATACGTAATAGTATATATCGTTATACGTTATATAGTAATAGTATATAGCGATATACGTTATATAGTTATAGTATATAACGTTATACGTTAGTACGTAGTAGTATATAACGTTATACGTTATATGGTAATACTATACAACGTTATACGTTATATAGTAATAGTATATAACGTTATACGTTATATAGTAATAGTATATAACGTTATACGTTATATAGTAATAGTATATAACGTTATACGTTAGTACGTAATAATATACAACGTTATACGTGATATGGTAATACTATATAACGTTAAACGTTAATACGTAATAGTATATATCGTTATACGTTATATAGTAATAGTATATAACGTTATACGTTATATAGTAATAGTATATAACGTTATACGTTATATAGTAATAGTATATAACGTTATACGTTATATAGTATAAGTATATAACGTTATACGTTATATAGTAATAGTATATAACGTTATACGTTATATAGTAATATTATCTAACGTTATACGCTATTACGTAATAGTATATAACGTTATACGTTAATACGTCATAGTATATATCGTTATACGTTATATAGTAATAGTATATAACGTTATACGTTATATAGTAATAGTATATAACGTTATACGTTATATAGTAATAGTATATAACGTTATACGTTATATACTATTACTATATAACGTTATACGTTATATAGTAATAGTATATAACGTTATACGTTATATAGTAATAGTATATAACGTTATACGTTAGTACGTAATAATATATATCGTTATACGTTATATAGTAATAGTATATAACGTTATGCGTTATATAGTAATAGTATATAACGTTATACGATAGTACGTAATAGTATATGACGTTATACGTGATATGGTAATACTATATAACGCTATACGCTATTACGTAATAGTATATAACGTTATACGTTAATACGTAATAGTATATATCGTTATACGTTATATAGTAATAGTATATAGCGATATACGTTATATAGTTATAGTATATAACGTTATACGTTAGTACGTAATAGTATATAACGTTATACGTTAGTACGTAATAGTATATAACGTTATACGTTATATGGTAATACTATACAACGTTATACGTTATATAGTAATAGTATATAACGTTATACGTTATATAGTAATAGTATATAACCTTATACGTTATATAGTATAAGTATATAACGTTATACGTTATATAGTAATAGTATATAACGTTATACGTTATATAGTAATATTATCTAACGTTATACGCTATTACGTAATAGTATATAACGTTATACGTTAATACGTCATAGTATATATCGTTATACGTTATATAGTAACAGTATATAACGTTATACGTTATATAGTAATAGTATATAACGTTATACGTTATATAGTAATATTATATAACGTTATGCGTTATATAGAAATAGTATATAGCGTTATACGTTATATAGTAATAGTATATAACGTTATACGTTATATAGTAATAGTATATAACGTTATACGTTATATAGTAATAGTATATAACGTTATACGTTATATAGTAATATTATCTAACGTTATACGCTATTACGTAATAGTATATAACGTTATACGTTATTACGTAATAATATACAACGTTATACGTGATATGGTAATACTATATAACGTTAAACGTTAATACGTAATAGTATATATCGTTATACGTTATATAGTAATAGTATATAACGTTATACGTTATATAGTAATAGTATATAACGTTATACGTTATATAGTAATAGTATATAACCTTATACGTTATATAGTATAAGTATATAACGTTATACGTTATATAGTAATAGTATATAACGTGATACGTTATATAGTAATATTATCTAACGTTATACGCTATTACGTAATAGTATATAACGTTATACGTTAATACGTCATAGTATATATCGTTATACGTTATATAGTAATAGTATATAACGTTATACGTTATATAGTAATAGTATATAACGTTATACGTTATATAGTAATAGTATATAACGTTATACGTTATATAGTAATATTATATAACGTTATGCGTTATATAGAAATAGTATATAACGTTATACGTTATATAGTAATAGTATATAACGTTATACGTTATATAGTAATAGTATATAACGTTATACGTTATATAGTAATAGTATATAACGTTATACGTTATATAGTAATATTATCTAACGTTATACGCTATTACGTAATAGTATATAACGTTATACGTTAATACGTCATAGTATATATCGTTATACGTTATATAGTAATAGTATATAACGTTATACGTTATATAGTAATAGTATATAACGTTATACGTTATATAGTAATAGTATATAACGTTATACGTTATATAGTAATAGTATATAACGTTATACGTTATATAGTAATAGTATATAACGTTATACGTTATATAGTAATAGTATATAACGTTATACGTTATATAGTAATAGTATATAACGTTATACGTTAGTACGTAATAATATATATCGTTATACGTTATATAGTAATAGTATATAACGTTATACGATAGTACGTAATAGTATATATCGTTATACGTTATATAGTAATAGTATATAACGTTATACGTTAGTACGTAATAATATATATCGTTATACGTTATATAGTAATAGTAAATAACGTTATGCGTTATATAGTAATAGTATATAACGTTATACGATAGTACGTAATAGTATATGACGTTATACGTGATATGGTAATACTATATAACGCTATACGCTATTACGTAATAGTATATAACGTTATACGTTAATACGTAATAGTATATATCGTTATACGTTATATAGTAATAGTATGTAGCGATATACGTTATATAGTTATAGTATATAACGTTATACGTTAGTACGTAATAGTATATAACGTTATGCGTTATATGGTAATACTATACAACGTTATACGTTATATAGTAATAGTATATAACGTTATGCGTTATATAGTAATAGTATATAACGTTATACGTTATATAGTAATAGTATATAACGTTATACGTTAGTACGTAATAATATACAACGTTATACGTGATATGGTAATACTATATAACGTTATACGTTAATACGTAATAGTATATATCGTTATACGTTATATAGTAATAGTATATAACGTTATACGTTATATAGTAATATTATATAACGTTATGCGTTATATAGTAATAGTATATAACGTTATACGTTATATAGTAATAGTATATAACGTTATGCGCTATATAGTAATAGTATATAACGTTATACGTTATATAGTAATAGTATATAACGTTATACGTTATATAGTATAAGTATATAACGTTATGCGTTATATAGTAATAGTATATAACGTTATACGTTATATAGTAATAGTATATAACGTTGTACGTTATATAGTATAAGTATATAACGTTATACGTTATATAGTAATAGTATATAACGTTATACGTTATATAGTAATAGTATATAACGTTATACGCTATATAGTAATAGTATATAACGTTATACGTTAGTACGTAATAATATATATCGTTATACGTTATATAGTAATAGTATATAACGTTATGCGTTATATAGTAATAGTATATAACGTTATACGATAGTACGTAATAGTATATGACGTTATACGTGATATGGTAATACTATATAACGCTATACGCTATTACGTAATAGTATATAACGTTATACGTTAATACGTCATAGTATATATCGTTATACGTTATATAGTAATAGTATATAACGTTATACGTTATATAGTAATAGTATATAACGTTATACGTTATATAGTAATAGTATATAACGTTATACGTTAGTACGTAATAATATATATCGTTATACGTTATATAGTAATAGTATATAACGTTATGCGTTATATAGTAATAGTATATAACGTTATACGATAGTACGTAATAGTATATGACGTTATACGTGATATGGTAATACTATATAACGCTATACGCTATTACGTCATAGTATATAACGTTATACGTTAATACGTAATAGTATATATCGTTATACGTTATATAGTAATAGTATATAGCGATATACGTTATATAGTTATAGTATATAACGTTATACGTTAGTACGTAGTAGTATATAACGTTATACGTTATATGGTAATACTATACAACGTTATACGTTATATAGTAATAGTATATAACGTTATACGTTATATAGTAATAGTATATAACGTTATACGTTATATAGTAATAGTATATAACGTTATACGTTAGTACGTAATAATATACAACGTTATACGTGATATGGTAATACTATATAACGTTAAACGTTAATACGTAATAGTATATATCGTTATACGTTATATAGTAATAGTATATAACGTTATACGTTATATAGTAATATTATATAACGTTATGCGTTATATAGTAATAGTATATAACGTTATACGTTATATAGTAATAGTATATAACGTTATGCGCTATATAGTAATAGTATATAACGTTATACGTTATATAGTAATAGTATATAACGTTATACGTTATATAGTAATAGTATATAACGTTATACGTTATATAGTATAAGTATATAACGTTATGCGTTATATAGTAATAGTATATAACGTTATACGTTATATAGTAATAGTATATAACGTTATACGTTATATAGTAATAGTATATAACGTTGTACGTTATATAGTATAAGTATATAACGTTATACGTTATATAGTAATAGTATATAACGTTATACGTTATATAGTAATAGTATATAACGTTATACGCTATATAGTAATAGTATATAACGTTATACGTTAGTACGTAATAATATATATCGTTATACGTTATATAGTAATAGTATATAACGTTATGCGTTATATAGTAATAGTATATAACGTTATACGATAGTACGTAATAGTATATGACGTTATACGTGATATGGTAATACTATATAACGCTATACGCTATTACGTAATAGTATATAACGTTATACGTTAATACGTCATAGTATATATCGTTATACGTTATATAGTAATAGTATATAACGTTATACGTTATATAGTAATAGTATATAACGTTATACGTTATATAGTAATAGTATATAACGTTATACGTTAGTACGTAATAATATATATCGTTATACGTTATATAGTAATAGTATATAACGTTATGCGTTATATAGTAATAGTATATAACGTTATACGATAGTACGTAATAGTATATGACGTTATACGTGATATGGTAATACTATATAACGCTATACGCTATTACGTCATAGTATATAACGTTATACGTTAATACGTAATAGTATATATCGTTATACGTTATATAGTAATAGTATATAGCGATATACGTTATATAGTTATAGTATATAACGTTATACGTTAGTACGTAGTAGTATATAACGTTATACGTTATATGGTAATACTATACAACGTTATACGTTATATAGTAATAGTATATAACGTTATACGTTATATAGTAATAGTATATAACGTTATACGTTATATAGTAATAGTATATAACGTTATACGTTAGTACGTAATAATATACAACGTTATACGTGATATGGTAATACTATATAACGTTAAACGTTAATACGTAATAGTATATATCGTTATACGTTATATAGTAATAGTATATAACGTTATACGTTATATAGTAATAGTATATAACGTTATACGTTATATAGTAATAGTATATAACGTTATACGTTATATAGTAATAGTATATAACGTTATACGTTTTATAGTAATAGTATATAACGTTATACGTTATATAGAAATAGTATATAACGTTATACGTTATATAGTAATAGTATACAACGTTATACGTTATATAGTAATAGTATATAGCGATATACGTTATATAGTTATAGTATATAACGTTATACGTTAGTACGTAATAGTATATAACGTTATACGTTATATGGTAATACTATACAACGTTATACGTTATATAGTAATAGTATATAACGTTATACGTTATATAGTAATAGTATATAACGTTATGCGTTATATAGTAATAGTATATAACGTTATACGATAGTACGGAATACTATATATATCGTTATACGTTATATAGTAATAGTATATAACGTTATACGTTATATAGTAATAGTATATAACGTTATACGTTATATAGTAATAGTATATAACGTTATACGTTATATAGTAATAGTATATAACGTTATACGTTATATAGTATAAGTATATAACGTTATACGTTATATAGTAATAGTATATAACGTTATACGTTATATAGTAATATTATCTAACGTTATACGCTATTACGTAATAGTATATAACGTTATACGTTAATACGTCATAGTATATATCGTTATACGTTATATAGTAATAGTATATAACGTTATACGTTATATAGTAATAGTATATAACGTTATACGTTATATAGTAATAGTATATAACGTTATACGTTATATAGTAATATTATATAACGTTATGCGTTATATAGTAATAGTATATAACGTTATACGTTATATAGTAATAGTATATAACGTTATACGTTATATAGTAATAGTATATAACGTTATACGTTATATAGTAATAGTATATAACGTTATACGTTATATAGTAATATTATCTAACGTTATACGCTATTACGTAATAGTATATAACGTTATACGTTATTACGTAATAATATACAACGTTATACGTGATATGGTAATACTATATAACGTTAAACGTTAATACGTAATAGTATATATCGTTATACGTTATATAGTAATAGTATATAACGTTATACGTTATATAGTAATAGTATATAACGTTATACGTTATATAGTAATAGTATATAACCTTATACGTTATATAGTATAAGTATATAACGTTATACGTTATATAGTAATAGTATATAACGTTATACGTTATATAGAAATAGTATATAACGTTATGCGTTATATAGTAATAGTATATAACGTTATACGTTATATAGTAATAGTATATAACGTTATACGTTATATAGTAATAGTATATAACGTTATACGTTATATAGTAATATTATCTAACGTTATACGCTATTACGTAATAGTATATAACGTTATACGTTAATACGTCATAGTATATATTGTTATACGTTATATAGTAATAGTATATAACGTTATACGTTATATAGTAATAGTATATAACGTTATACGTTATATAGTAATAGTATATAACGTTATACGTTATATAGTAATAGTATATAACGTTATACGTTATATAGTAATAGTATATAACGTTATACGTTATATAGTAATAGTATATAACGTTATACGTTATATAGTAATAGTATATAACGTTATACGTTAGTACGTAATAATATATGTCGTTATACGTTATATAGTAATAGTATATAACGTTATACGATAGTACGTAATAGTATATATCGTTATACGTTATATAGTAATAGTATATAACGTTATACGTTGGTACGTAATAATATATATCGTTATACGTTATATAGTAATAGTAAATAACGTTATGCGTTATATAGTAATAGTATATAACGTTATACGATAGTACGTAATAGTATATGACGTTATACGTGATATGGCAATACTATATAACGCTATACGCTATTACGTAATAGTATATAACGTTATACGTTAATACGTAATAGTATATATCGTTATACGTTATATAGTAATAGTATGTAGCGATATACGTGATATGGTAAAACTATATAACGTTATACGTTAATACGTAATAGTATATATCGTTATACGTTATATAGTAATAGTATATAACGTTATACGTTATATAGTAATAGTATATAACGTTATACGTTATATAGTAATAGTATATAACGTTATACGTTAGTACGTAATAATATACAACGTTATACGTGATATGGTAATACTATATAACGTTATACGTTAATACGTAATAGTATATATCGTTATACGTTATATAGTAATAGTATATAACGTTATACGTTATATAGTAATATTATATAACGTTATGCGTTATATAGTAATAGTATATAACGTTATACGTTATATAGTAATAGTATATAACGTTATGCGCTATATAGTAATAGTATATAACGTTATACGTTATATAGTAATAGTATATAACGTTATACGTTATATAGTAATAGTATATAACGTTATACGTTATATAGTATAAGTATATAACGTTATGCGTTATATAGGAATAGTATATAACGTTATACGTTATATAGTAATAGTATATAACGTTATACGTTATATAGTAATAGTATATAACGTTATACGTTATATAGTATAAGTATATAACGTTATACGTTATATAGTAATAGTATATAACGTTATACGTTATATAGTAATAGTATATAACGTTATACGTTATATAGTAATAGTATATAACGTTATACGTTAGTACGTAATAATATATATCGTTATACGTTATATAGTAATAGTATATAACGTTATGCGTTATATAGTAATAGTATATAACGTTATACGATAGTACGTAATAGTATATGACGTTATACGTGATATGGTAATACTATATAACGCTATACGCTATTACGTAATAGTATATAACGTTATACGTTAATACGTAATAGTATATATCGTTATACGTTATATAGTAATAGTATATAGCGATATACGTTATATAGTTATAGTATATAACGTTATACGTTAGTACGTAGTAGTATATAACGTTATACGTTATATGGTAATACTATACAACGTTATACGTTATATAGTAATAGTATATAACGTTATACGTTATATAGTAATAGTACATAACTTTATACGTTATATAGTAATAGTATATAACGTTATACGTTAGTACGTAATAATATACAACGTTATACGTGATATGGTAATACTATATAACGTTAAACGTTAATACGTAATAGTATATATCGTTATACGTTATATAGTAATAGTATATAACGTTATACGTTATATAGTAATAGTATATATCGTTATACGTTATATAGTAGTAGTAAATAACGTTATGCGTTATATAGTAATAGTATATAACGTTATACGATAGTACGTAATAGTATATGACGTTATACGTGATATGGTAATACTATATAACGCTATACGCTATTACGTAATAGTATATAACGTTATACGTTAATACGTAATAGTATATATCGTTATACGTTATATAGTAATAGTATGTAGCGATATACGTTATATAGTTATAGTATATAACGTTATACGTTAGTACGTAATAGTATATAACGTTATGCGTTATATGGTAATACTATACAACGTTATACGTTATATAGTAATAGTATATAACGTTATGCGTTATATAGTAATAGTATATAACGTTATACGATAGTACGGAATAGTATATATCGTTATACGTCATATAGTAATAGTATATAACGTTATACGTTATATAGTAATAGTATATAACGTTATACGTTATATAGTAATATTATCTAACGTTATACGCTATTACGTAATAGTATATAACGTTATACGTTAATACGTCATAGTATATATCGTTATACGTTATATAGTAATAGTATATAACGTTATACGTTATATAGTAATAGTATATAACGTTATACGTTATATAGTAATAGTATATAACGTTATACGTTATATAGTAATAGTATATAACGTTATACGTTATATAGTAATAGTATATAACGTTATGCGTTATATAGTAATAGTATATAACGTTATACGATAGTACGGAATAGTATATATCGTTATACGTTATATAGTAATAGTATATAACGTTATACGTTATATACTATAAGTATATAACGTTATACGTTATATAGTAGTAGTATATAACGTTATACGTTATATAGTAATAGTATATAACGTTATACGTTATATAGTAATATTATCTAACGTTATACGCTATTACGTAATAGTATATAACGTTATACGTTAATACGTCATAGTATATATCGTTATACGTTATATAGTAATAGTATATAACGTTATACGTTATATAGTAATAGTATATAACGTTGTACGTTATATAGTAATAGTATATAACGTTATACGTTATATAGTAATAGTATATAACGTTATACGTTATATAGTAATAGTATATAACGTTATACGTTAGTACGTAATAATATACAACGTTATACGTGATATGGCAATACTATATAACGTTATACGTTTTATAGTAATAGTATATAACGTTATACGTTATATAGAAATAGTATATAACGTTATACGTTATATAGTAATAGTATATAACGTTATACGTTATATAGTAATAGTATATAGCGATATACGTTATATAGTTATAGTATATAACGTTATACGTTAGTACGTAATAGTATATAACGTTATACGTTATATGGTAATACTATACAACGTTATACGTTATATAGTAATAGTATATAACGTTATACGTTATATAGTAATAGTATATAACGTTATACGTTATATAGTAATAGTATATAACGTTATGCGTTATATAGTAATAGTATATAACGTTATACGATAGTACGGAATACTATATATATCGTTATACGTTATATAGTAATAGTATATAACGTTATGCATTAGTACGTAATAATATACAACGTTATACGTGATATGGTAATACTATATAACGTTATACGCTATTACGTAACAGTATATAACGTTATACATTAATACGTAATAGTATATATCGTTATACGTTATATAGTAATAGTATATAGCGATATACGTTATATAGTAATAGTATATAACGTTATACGTTATATAGTAATAGTATATAACGTTATACGTTATATAGTAACATTATATAA
This sequence comes from Bombus terrestris, assembly GCF_910591885.1. Lineage (NCBI taxonomy): Eukaryota > Metazoa > Arthropoda > Insecta > Hymenoptera > Apidae > Bombus > Bombus terrestris. The sequence goes on along the minus strand of NW_025963569.1, from coordinate 125,829 downwards.
CGTTATGCGTTATATAGTAATAGTATATAACGTTATACGTTATATAGTAATAGTATTTAACGTTATACGTTATATAGTAATAGTATATAACGTTATACGTTATATAGTAATAGTATATAACGTTATACGTTAGTACGTAATAATATACAACGTTATACGTGATATGGCAATACAATATAACGTTATACGTTATTACGTAATAGTATATAACGTTATACGTTATATAGTAATATTATATAACGTTATGCGTTATATAGTAATAGTATATAACGTTATACGTTAGTACGTAATAATATACAACGTTATACGTGATATGGCAATACTATATAACGTTATACGTTAATACGTAATAGTATATATCGTTATACGTTATATAGTAATAGTATATAACGTTATACGTTATATAGTAATAGTATATAACGTTATACGTTATATAGTAATAGTATATAACGTTATACGTTAGTACGTAATAATATACAACGTTATACGTGATATGGTAATACTATATAACGTTATACGTTAATACGTAATAGTATATATCGTTATACGTTATATAGTAATAGTATATAACGTTATACGTTATATAGTAATATTATATAACGTTATGCGTTATATAGTAATAGTATATAACGTTATACGTTATATAGTAATAGTATATAACGTTATGCGCTATATAGTAATAGTATATAACGTTATACGTTATATAGTAATAGTATATAACGTTATACGTTATATAGTAATAGTATATAACGTTATACGTTATATAGTATAAGTATATAACGTTATGCGTTATATAGTAATAGTATATAACGTTATACGTTATATAGTAATAGTATATAACGTTATACGTTATATAGTAATAGTATATAACGTTGTACGTTATATAGTATAAGTATATAACGTTATACGTTATATAGTAATAGTATATAACGTTATACGTTATATAGTAATAGTATATAACGTTATACGCTATATAGTAATAGTATATAACGTTATACGTTAGTACGTAATAATATATATCGTTATACGTTATATAGTAATAGTATATAACGTTATGCGTTATATAGTAATAGTATATAACGTTATACGATAGTACGTAATAGTATATGACGTTATACGTGATATGGTAATACTATATAACGCTATACGCTATTACGTAATAGTATATAACGTTATACGTTAATACGTCATAGTATATATCGTTATACGTTATATAGTAATAGTATATAACGTTATACGTTATATAGTAATAGTATATAACGTTATACGTTATATAGTAATAGTATATAACGTTATACGTTAGTACGTAATAATATATATCGTTATACGTTATATAGTAATAGTATATAACGTTATGCGTTATATAGTAATAGTATATAACGTTATACGATAGTACGTAATAGTATATGACGTTATACGTGATATGGTAATACTATATAACGCTATACGCTATTACGTCATAGTATATAACGTTATACGTTAATACGTAATAGTATATATCGTTATACGTTATATAGTAATAGTATATAGCGATATACGTTATATAGTTATAGTATATAACGTTATACGTTAGTACGTAGTAGTATATAACGTTATACGTTATATGGTAATACTATACAACGTTATACGTTATATAGTAATAGTATATAACGTTATACGTTATATAGTAATAGTATATAACGTTATACGTTATATAGTAATAGTATATAACGTTATACGTTAGTACGTAATAATATACAACGTTATACGTGATATGGTAATACTATATAACGTTAAACGTTAATACGTAATAGTATATATCGTTATACGTTATATAGTAATAGTATATAACGTTATACGTTATATAGTAATAGTATATAACGTTATACGTTATATAGTAATAGTATATAACGTTATACGTTATATAGTAATAGTATATAACGTTATACGTTTTATAGTAATAGTATATAACGTTATACGTTATATAGAAATAGTATATAACGTTATACGTTATATAGTAATAGTATACAACGTTATACGTTATATAGTAATAGTATATAGCGATATACGTTATATAGTTATAGTATATAACGTTATACGTTAGTACGTAATAGTATATAACGTTATACGTTATATAGTAATAGTATATAACGTTATGCGTTATATAGTAATAGTATATAACGTTATACGATAGTACGGAATACTATATATATCGTTATACGTTATATAGTAATAGTATATAACGTTATACGTTATATAGTAATAGTATATAACGTTATACGTTATATAGTAATAGTATATAACGTTATACGTTATATAGTAATAGTATATAACGTTATACGTTATATAGTATAAGTATATAACGTTATACGTTATATAGTAATAGTATATAACGTTATACGTTATATAGTAATATTATCTAACGTTATACGCTATTACGTAATAGTATATAACGTTATACGTTAATACGTCATAGTATATATCGTTATACGTTATATAGTAATAGTATATAACGTTATACGTTATATAGTAATAGTATATAACGTTATACGTTATATAGTAATAGTATATAACGTTATACGTTATATAGTAATATTATATAACGTTATGCGTTATATAGTAATAGTATATAACGTTATACGTTATATAGTAATAGTATATAACGTTATACGTTATATAGTAATAGTATATAACGTTATACGTTATATAGTAATAGTATATAACGTTATACGTTATATAGTAATATTATCTAACGTTATACGCTATTACGTAATAGTATATAACGTTATACGTTATTACGTAATAATATACAACGTTATACGTGATATGGTAATACTATATAACGTTAAACGTTAATACGTAATAGTATATATCGTTATACGTTATATAGTAATAGTATATAACGTTATACGTTATATAGTAATACTATATAACGTTATACGTTATATAGTAATAGTATATAACCTTATACGTTATATAGTATAAGTATATAACGTTATACGTTATATAGTAATAGTATATAACGTTATACGTTATATAGAAATAGTATATAACGTTATACGTTATATAGTAATAGTATATAACGTTATACGTTATATAGTAATAGTATATAACGTTATACGTTATATAGTAATAGTATATAACGTTATACGTTATATAGTAATATTATCTAACGTTATACGCTATTACGTAATAGTATATAACGTTATACGTTAATACGTCATAGTATATATTGTTATACGTTATATAGTAATAGTATATAACGTTATACGTTATATAGTAATAGTATATAACGTTATACGTTATATAGTAATAGTATATAACGTTATACGTTATATAGTAATAGTATATAACGTTATACGTTATATAGTAATAGTATATAACGTTATACGTTATATAGTAATAGTATATAACGTTATACGTTATATAGTAATAGTATATAACGTTATACGTTAGTACGTAATAATATATGTCGTTATACGTTATATAGTAATAGTATATAACGTTATACGATAGTACGTAATAGTATATATCGTTATACGTTATATAGTAATAGTATATAACGTTATACGTTGGTACGTAATAATATATATCGTTATACGTTATATAGTAATAGTAAATAACGTTATGCGTTATATAGTAATAGTATATAACGTTATACGATAGTACGTAATAGTATATGACGTTATACGTGATATGGTAATACTATATAACGCTATACGCTATTACGTAATAGTATATAACGTTATACGTTAATACGTAATAGTATATATCGTTATACGTTATATAGTAATAGTATGTAGCGATATACGTGATATGGTAAAACTATATAACGTTATACGTTAATACGTAATAGTATATATCGTTATACGTTATATAGTAATAGTATATAACGTTATACGTTATATAGTAATAGTATATAACGTTATACGTTATATAGTAATAGTATATAACGTTATACGTTAGTACGTAATAATATACAACGTTATACGTGATATGGTAATACTATATAACGTTATACGTTAATACGTAATAGTATATATCGTTATACGTTATATAGTAATAGTATATAACGTTATACGTTATATAGTAATATTATATAACGTTATGCGTTATATAGTAATAGTATATAACGTTATACGTTATATAGTAATAGTATATAACGTTATGCGCTATATAGTAATAGTATATAACGTTATACGTTATATAGTAATAGTATATAACGTTATACGTTATATAGTAATAGTATATAACGTTATACGTTATATAGTATAAGTATATAACGTTATGCGTTATATAGGAATAGTATATAACGTATAACGTTATATACTATTACTATATAACGCATAACGTTATATAGTAATAGTATATAACGTTATACGTTATATAGTATAAGTATATAACGTTATACGTTATATAGTAATAGTATATAACGTTATACGTTATATAGTAATAGTATATAACGTTATACGTTATATAGTAATAGTATATAACGTTATACGTTAGTACGTAATAATATATATCGTTATACGTTATATAGTAATAGTATATAACGTTATGCGTTATATAGTAATAGTATATAACGTTATACGATAGTACGTAATAGTATATGACGTTATACGTGATATGGTAATACTATACAACGTTATACGCTATTACGTAATAGTATATAACGTTATACGTTAATACGTCATAGTATATATCGTTATACGTTATATAGTAATAGTATATAACGTTATACGTTATATAGTAATAGTATATAACGTTATACGTTATATAGTAATAGTATATAACGTTATACGTTAGTACGTAATAATATATATCGTTATACGTTATATAGTAATAGTACATAACGTTATGCGTTATATAGTAATAGTATATAACGTTATACGATAGTACGTAATAGTATATGACGTTATACGTGATATGGTAATACTATATAACGCTATACGCTATTACGTAATAGTATATAACGTTATACGTTAATACGTAATAGTATATATCGTTATACGTTATATAGTAATAGTATATAGCGATATACGTTATATAGTTATAGTATATAACGTTATACGTTAGTACGTAGTAGTATATAACGTTATACGTTATATGGTAATACTATACAACGTTATACGTTATATAGTAATAGTATATAACGTTATACGTTATATAGTAATAGTACATAACTTTATACGTTATATAGTAATAGTATATAACGTTATACGTTAGTACGTAATAATATACAACGTTATACGTGATATGGTAATACTATATAACGTTAAACGTTAATACGTAATAGTATATATCGTTATACGTTATATAGTAATAGTATATAACGTTATACGTTATATAGTAATAGTATATAACGTTATACGTTATATAGTAATAGTATATAACGTTATACGTTATATAGTAATAGTATATAACGTTATACGTTATATAGTATAAGTATATAACGTTATACGTTATATAGTAATAGTATATAACGTTATACGTTATATAGTAATATTATCTAACGTTATACGCTATTACGTAATAGTATATAACGTTATACGTTAATACGTCATAGTATATATCGTTATACGTTATATAGTAATAGTATATAACGTTATACGTTATATAGTAATAGTATATAACGTTATACGTTATATAGTAATAGTATATAACGTTATACGTTATATAGTATTACTATATAACGTTATACGTTATATACTATTACTATATAACGTCATACGTTATATAGTAATAGTATATAACGTTATACGTTAGTACGTAATAATATATATCGTTATACGTTATATAGTAATAGTATATAACGTTATGCGTTATATAGTAATAGTATATAACGTTATACGATAGTACGTAATAGTATATGACGTTATACGTGATATGGTAATACTATATAACGCTATACGCTATTACGTAATAGTATATATCGCTATACGCTATTACGTAATAGTATATAACGTTATACGTTAATACGTAATAGTATATATCGTTATACGTTATATAGTAATAGTATATAGCGATATACGTTATATAATATTACTATATAACGTTATACGTTATATAGTAATATTATATAACGTTATGCGTTATATAGTAATAGTATATAACGTTATACGTTATATAGTAATAGTATATAACGTTATACGTTATATAGTAATAGTATATAACGTTATACGTTATATAGTAATAGTATATAACGTTATACGTTATATAGTAATAGTATATAACGTTATACGTTAGTACGTAATAATATATATCGTTATACGTTATATAGTAATAGTATATAACGTTATGCGTTATATAGTAATAGTATATAACGTTATACGATAGTACGTAATAGTATATGACGTTATACGTGATATGGTAATACTATATAACGCTATACGCTATTACGTAATAGTATATAACGTTATACGTTAATACGTAATAGTATATATCGTTATACGTTATATAGTAATAGTATATAGCGATATACGTTATATAGTTATAGTATATAACGTTATACGTTAGTACGTAATAGTATATAACGTTATACGTTATATGGTAATACTATACAACGTTATACGTTATATAGTAATAGTATATAACGTTATACGTTATATAGTAATAGTATATAACGTTATACGTTATATAGTAATAGTATATAACGTTATGCGTTATATAGTAATAGTATATAACGTTATACGATAGTACGGAATACTATATATATCGTTATACGTTATATAGTAATAGTATATAACGTTATACGTTATATAGTAATAGTATATAACGTTATACGTTATATAGTAATATTATATAACGTTATGCGTTATATAGAAATAGTATATAACGTTATACGTTATATAGTAATAGTATATAACGTTATACGTTATATAGTAATAGTATATAACGTTATACGTTATATAGTAATAGTATATAACGTTATACGTTATATAGTAATATTATCTAACGTTATACGCTATTACGTAATAGTATATAACGTTATACGTTATTACGTAATAGTATATAACGTTATACGTTATGTAGTAATAGTATATAACGTTATACGTTATATAGTAATGGTATATAACGTTATGCGTTAGTACGTAATAATATACAACGTTATACGTGATATGGTAATACTATATAACGTTATACGCTATTACGTAATAGTATATAACGTTATACGTTAATACGTAATAGTATATATCGTTATACGTTATATAGTAATAGTATATAGCGATATACGTTATATAGTAATATTATATAACGTTATGCGTTATATAGTAATAGTATATAACGTTATACGTTATATAGTAATAGTATATAACGTTATACGTTATATAGTAATAGTATATAACGTTATGCATTATATAGTAATAGTATATAACGTTATACGATAGTACGGAATAGTATATACCGTTATACGTTATATAGTAATAGTATATAACGTTATATGTTATATAGTAATAGTATATAACGTTATACGTTATATAGTAATAGTATATAACGTTATGCGTTAGTACGTAATAATATACAACGTTATACGTGATATGGTAATACTATATAACGTTATACGCTATTGCGTAACAGTATATAACGTTATACATTAATACGTAATAGTATATATCGTTATACGTTATATAGTAATAGTATATAGCGATATACGTTATATAGTAATAGTATATAACGTTATACGTTATATAGTAATAGTATATAACGTTATACGTTATATAGTAATATTATATAACGTTATGCGTTATATAGTAATAGTATATAACGTTATACGTTATATAGTAATATTATTTAACGTTATACGTTATATAGTAATATTATATAACGTTATGCGTTATATAGTAATAGTATATAACGTTATACGTTAGTACGTAATAATATACAACGTTATACGTGATATGGCAATACTATATAACGTTATACGTTATTACGTAATAGTATATAACGTTATACGTTATTACGTAATAGTATACAACGTTATACGTGATATGGTAAAACTATATAACGTTATACGTTAATACGTAATAGTATATATCGTTATACGTTATATAGTAATAGTATATAACGTTATACGTTATGTAGTAATAGTATATAACGTTATACGTTATATAGTAATAGTATATAACGTTATACGTTAGTACGTAATAATATACAACGTTATACGTGATATGGTAAAACTATATAACGTTATACGTTAATACGTAATAGTATATATCGTTATACGTTATATAGTAATATTATATAACGTTATGCGTTATATAGTAATAGTATATAACGTTATACGTTATATAGTAATAGTATATAACGTTATGCGCTATATAGTAATAGTATATAACGTTATACGTTATATAGTAATAGTATATAACGTTATACGTTATATAGTAATAGTATATAACGTTATACGTTATATAGTATAAGTATATAACGTTATGCGTTATATAGTAATAGTATATAACGTTATACGTTATATAGTAATAGTATATAACGTTATACGTTATATAGTAATAGTATATAACGTTATACGTTATATAGTATAAGTATATAACGTTATACGTTATATAGTAATAGTATATAACGTTATACGTTATATAGTAATAGTATATAACGTTATACGTTATATAGTAATAGTATATAACGTTATACGTTATATAGTAATAGTATATAACGTTATACGTTAGTACGTAATAATATATATCGTTATACGTTATATAGTAATAGTATATAACGTTATGCGTTATATAGTAATAGTATATAACGTTATACGATAGTACGTAATAGTATATGACGTTATACGTGATATGGTAATACTATATAACGTTATACGCTATTACGTAATAGTATATAACGTTATACGTTAATACGTCATAGTATATATCGTTATACGTTATATAGTAATAGTATATAACGTTATACGTTATATAGTAATAGTATATAACGTTATACGTTAGTACGTAATAATATATATCGTTATACGTTATATAGTAATAGTATATAACGTTATGCGTTATATAGTAATAGTATATAACGTTATACGATAGTACGTAATAGTATATGACGTTATACGTGATATGGTAATACTATATAACGCTATACGCTATTACGTAATAGTATATAACGTTATACGTTAATACGTAATAGTATATATCGTTATACGTTATATAGTAATAGTATATAGCGATATACGTTATATAGTTATAGTATATAACGTCATACGTTAGTACGTAGTAGTATATAACGTTATACGTTATATGGTAATACTATACAACGTTATACGTTATATAGTAATAGTATATAACGTTATACGTTATATAGTAATAGTATATAACGTTATACGTTATATAGTAATAGTATATAACGTTATACGTTAGTACGTAATAATATACAACGTTATACGTGATATGGTAATACTATATAACGTTAAACGTTAATACGTAATAGTATATATCGTTATACGTTATATAGTAATAGTATATAACGTTATACGTTATATAGTAATAGTATATAACGTTATACGTTATATAGTAATAGTATATAACGTTATACGTTATATAGTAATAGTATATAACGTTATACGTTATATAGTATAAGTATATAACGTTATACGTTATATAGTAATAGTATATAACGTTATACGTTATATAGTAATATTATCTAACGTTATACGCTATTACGTAATAGTATATAACGTTATACGTTAATACGTCATAGTATATATCGTTATACGTTATATAGTAATAGTATATAACGTTATACGTTATATAGTAATAGTATATAACGTTATACGTTATATAGTAATAGTATGTAACGTTATACGATAGTACGTAATAGTATATGACGTTATACGTGATATGGTAATACTATATAACGCTATACGCTATTACGTAATAGTATATAACGTTATACGTTAATACGTAATAGTATATATCGTTATACGTTATATAGTAATAGTATGTAGCGATATACGTTATATAGTTATAGTATATAACGTTATACGTTAGTACGTAATAGTATATAACGTTATGCGTTATATGGTAATACTATACAACGTTATACGTTATATAGTAATAGTATATAACGTTATGCGTTATATAGTAATAGTATATAACGTTATACGATAGTACGGAATAGTATATATCGTTATACGTCATATAGTAATAGTATATAACGTTATACGTTATATAGTAATAGTCTATAACGTTATACGTTATATAGTAATATTATCTAACGTTATACGCTATTACGTAATAGTATATAACGTTATACGTTAATACGTCATAGTATATATCGTTATACGTCATATAGTAATAGTATATAACGTTATACGTTATATACTATAAGTATATAACGTTATACGTTATATAGTAATAGTATATAACGTTATACGTTATATAGTAATAGTATATAACGTTATACGTTATATAGTAATATTATCTAACGTTATACGCTATTACGTAGTAGTATATAACGTTATACGTTAATACGTCATAGTATATATCGTTATACGTTATATAGTAATAGTATATAACGTTATACGTTATATAGTAATAGTACATAACGTTGTACGTTATATAGTAATAGTATATAACGTTATACGTTATATAGTAATAGTATATAACGTTATACGTTATATAGTAATAGTATATAACGTTATACGTTAGTACGTAATAATATACAACGTTATACGTGATATGGCAATACTATATAACGTTATACGTTATATAGTAATGGTATATAACGTTATACGTTATATAGAAATAGTATATAACGTTATACGTTATATAGTAATAGTATATAACGTTATACGTTATATAGTAATAGTATATAACGTCATACGTTATATAGTAATAGTATATACCGTTATACGTTATATAGTAATAGTATATAACGTTATACGTTATATAGTAATAGTATATAACGTTATGCGTTATATAGTAATAGTATATAACGTTATACGTTAGTACGTAATAATATACAACGTTATACGTGACATGGCAATACTATATAACGTTATACGTTATTACGTAATAGTATATAACGTTATACGTTATATAGTAATAGTATATAACGTTATACGTTATATAGTAATGGTATATAACGTTATGCGTTAGTACGTAATAATATACAACGTTATACGTGATATGGTAATACTATATAACGTTATACGCTATTACGTAATAGTATATAACGTTATACGTTAATACGTAATAGTATATATCGTTATACGTTATATAGTAATAGTATATAGCGATATACGTTATATAGTAATATTATATAACGTTATGCGTTATATAGTAATAGTATATAACGTTATACGTTATATAGTAATAGTATATAACGTTATACGTTATATAGTAATAGTATATAACGTTATGCATTATATAGTAATAGTATATAACGTTATACGATAGTACGGAATAGTATATACCGTTATACGTTATATAGTAATAGAATATAACGTTATATGTTATATAGTAATAGTATATAACGTTATACGTTATATAGTAATAGTATATAACGTTATGCGTTAGTACGTAATAATATACAACGTTATACGTGATATGGTAATACTATATAACGTTATACGCTATTACGTAACAGTATATAACGTTATACATTAATACGTAATAGTATATATCGTTATACGTTATATAGTAATAGTATATAGCGATATACGTTATATAGTAATATCATATAACGTTATACGTTATATAGTAATAGTATATAACGTTATACGTTATATAGTAATATTATATAACGTTATGCGTTATATAGTAATAGTATATAACGTTATACGTTATATAGTAATAGTATTTAACGTTATACGTTATATAGTAATAGTATATAACGTTATACGTTATATAGTAATAGTATATAACGTTATACGTTAGTACGTAATAATATACAACGTTATACGTGATATGGCAATACTATATAACGTTATACGTTATTACGTAATAGTATATAACGTTATACGTTATATAGTAATATTATATAACGTTATGCGTTATATAGTAATAGTATATAACGTTATACGTTAGTACGTAATAATATACAACGTTATACGTGATATGGCAATACTATATAACGTTATACGTTATTACGTAATAGTATATAATGTTATACGTTATTACGTAATAGTATACAACGTTATACGTGATATGGTAAAACTATATAACGTTATACGTTAATACGTAATAGTATATATCGTTATACGTTATATAGTAATAGTATATAACGTTATACGTTATATAGTAATAGTATATAACGTTATACGTTATATAGTAATAGTATATAACGTTATACGTTAGTACGTAATAATATACAACGTTATACGTGATATGGTAATACTATATAACGTTATACGTTAATACGTAATAGTATATATCGTTATACGTTATATAGTAATAGTATATAACGTTATACGTTATATAGTAATAGTATATAACGTTATACGTTATATAGTAATAGTATATAACGTTATACGTTAGTACGTAAAAATATACAACGTTATACGTGATATGGCAATACTATATAACGTTATACGTTATATAGTAATAGTATATAACGTTATACGTTAATACGTCATAGTATATATCGTTATACGTTATATAGTAATAGTATATAACGTTATACGTTATATAGTAATATTATATAACGTTATGCGTTATATAGTAATAGTATATAACGTTATACGTTATATAGTAATAGTATATAACGTTATACGTTATATAGTAATAGTATATAACGTTATGCGTTATATAGTAATAGTGTATAACGTTATACGTTAGTACGTAATAATATACAACGTTATACGTGATATGGCAATACTATATAACGTTAGACGTTATATAGTAATAGTATATAACGTTATACGTTATATAGTAATAGTATATAACGTTATACGTTAGTACGTAATAATATACAACGTTATACGTGATATGGCAATACTATATAACGTTAGACGTTATATAGTAATAGTATATAACGTTATACGTTAATACGTAATAGTATATATCGTTATACGTTATATAGTAATAGTATATAGCGATATACGTTATATAGTTATAGTATATAACGTTATACGTTAGTACGTAGTAGTATATAACGTTATACGTTATATGGTAATACTATACAACGTTATACGTTATATAGTAATAGTATATAACGTTATACGTTATATAGTAATAGTACATAACTTTATACGTTATATAGTAATAGTATATAACGTTATACGTTAGTACGTAATAATATACAACGTTATACGTGATATGGTAATACTATATAACGTTAAACGTTAATACGTAATAGTATATATCGTTATACGTTATATAGTAATAGTATATAACGTTATACGTTATATAGTAATAGTATATATCGTTATACGTTATATAGTAGTAGTAAATAACGTTATGCGTTATATAGTAATAGTATATAACGTTATACGATAGTACGTAATAGTATATGACGTTATACGTGATATGGTAATACTATATAACGCTATACGCTATTACGTAATAGTATATAACGTTATACGTTAATACGTAATAGTATATATCGTTATACGTTATATAGTAATAGTATGTAGCGATATACGTTATATAGTTATAGTATATAACGTTATACGTTAGTACGTAATAGTATATAACGTTATGCGTTATATGGTAATACTATATAACGTTATACGTTATATAGTAATAGTATATAACGTTATGCGTTATATAGTAATAGTATATAACGTTATACGATAGTACGGAATAGTATATATCGTTATACGTCATATAGTAATAGTATATAACGTTATACGTTATATAGTAATAGTATATAACGTTATACGTTATATAGTAATATTATCTAACGTTATACGCTATTACGTAATAGTATATAACGTTATACGTTAATACGTCATAGTATATATCGTTATACGTTATATAGTAATAGTATATAACGTTACACGTTATATAGTAATAGTATATAACGTTATACGTTATATAGTAATACTATATAACGTTATACGTTATATAGTAATAGTATATAACGTTATACGTTATATAGTAATAGTATATAACGTTATGCGTTATATAGTAATAGTATATAACGTTATACGATAGTACGGAATAGTATATATCGTTATACGTTATATAGTAATAGTATATAACGTATAACGTTATATACTATTACTATATAACGTTATACGTTATATAGTAGTAGTATATAACGTTATACGTTATATAGTAATAGTATATAACGTTATACGTTATATAGTAATATTATCTAACGTTATACGCTATTACGTAATAGTATATAACGTTATACGTTAATACGTCATAGTATATATCGTTATACGTTATATAGTAATAGTATATAACGTTATACGTTATATAGTAATAGTATATAACGTTGTACGTTATATAGTAATAGTATATAACGTTATACGTTATATAGTAATAGTATATAACGTTATACGTTATATAGTAATAGTATATAACGTTATACGTTAGTACGTAATAATATACAACGTTATACGTGATATGGCAATACTATATAACGTTATACGTTTTATAGTAATAGTATATAACGTTATACGTTATATAGAAATAGTATATAACGTTATACGTTATATAGTAATAGTATATAACGTTATACGTTATATAGTAATAGTATATAGCGATATACGTTATATAGTTATAGTATATAACGTTATACGTTAGTACGTAATAGTATATAACGTTATACGTTATATGGTAATACTATACAACGTTATACGTTATATAGTAATAGTATATAACGTTATACGTTATATAGTAATAGTATATAACGTTATACGTTATATAGTAATAGTATATAACGTTATGCGTTATATAGTAATAGTATATAACGTTATACGATAGTACGGAATACTATATATATCGTTATACGTTATATAGTAATAGTATATAACGTTATGCATTAGTACGTAATAATATACAACGTTATACGTGATATGGTAATACTATATAACGTTATACGCTATTACGTAACAGTATATAACGTTATACATTAATACGTAATAGTATATATCGTTATACGTTATATAGTAATAGTATATAGCGATATACGTTATATAGTAATAGTATATAACGTTATACGTTATATAGTAATAGTATATAACGTTATACGTTATATAGTAACATTATATAACGTTATGCGTTATATAGTAATAGTATATAACGTTATACGTTATATAGTAATAGTATTTAACGTTATACGTTATATAGTAATAGTATATAACGTTATACGTTATATAGTAATAGTATATAACGTTATACGTTAGTACGTAATAATATACAACGTTATACGTGATATGGCAATACAATATAAAGTTATACGTTATTACGTAATAGTATATAACGTTATACGTTATATAGTAATATTATATAACGTTATGCGTTATATAGTAATAGTATATAACGTTATACGTTAGTACGTAATAATATACAACGTTATACGTGATATGGCAATACTATATAACGTTATACGTTATTACGTAATAGTATATAACGTTATACGTTATTACGTAATAGTATACAACGTTATACGTGATATGGTAAAACTATATAACGTTATACGTTAATACGTAATAGTATATATCGTTATACGTTATATAGTAATAGTATATAACGTTATACGTTATATAGTAATAGTATATAACGTTATACGTTATATATTAATAGCATATAACGTTATACGTTAGTACGTAATAATATACAACGTTATACGTGATATGGTAATACTATATAACGTTATACGTTAATACGTAATAGTATATATCGTTATACGTTATATAGTAATAGTATATAACGTTATACGTTATATAGTAATATTATATAACGTTATGCGTTATATAGTAATAGTATATAACGTTATACGTTATATAGTAATAGTATATAACGTTATGCGCTATATAGTAATAGTATATAACGTTATACGTTATATAGTAATAGTATATAACGTTATACGTTATATAGTAATAGTATATAACGTTATACGTTATATAGTATAAGTATATAACGTTATGCGTTATATAGTAATAGTATATAACGTTATACGTTATATAGTAATAGTATATAACGTTATACGTTATATAGTAATAGTATATAACGTTGTACGTTATATAGTATAAGTATATAACGTTATACGTTATATAGTAATAGTATATAACGTTATACGTTATATAGTAATAGTATATAACGTTATACGCTATATAGTAATAGTATATAACGTTATACGTTAGTACGTAATAATATATATCGTTATACGTTATATAGTAATAGTATATAACGTTATGCGTTATATAGTAATAGTATATAACGTTATACGATAGTACGTAATAGTATATGACGTTATACGTGATATGGTAATACTATATAACGCTATACGCTATTACGTAATAGTATATAACGTTATACGTTAATACGTCATAGTATATATCGTTATACGTTATATAGTAATAGTATATAACGTTATACGTTATATAGTAATAGTATATAACGTTATACGTTATATAGTAATAGTATATAACGTTATACGTTAGTACGTAATAATATATATCGTTATACGTTATATAGTAATAGTATATAACGTTATGCGTTATATAGTAATAGTATATAACGTTATACGATAGTACGTAATAGTATATGACGTTATACGTGATATGGTAATACTATATAACGCTATACGCTATTACGTCATAGTATATAACGTTATACGTTAATACGTAATAGTATATATCGTTATACGTTATATAGTAATAGTATATAGCGATATACGTTATATAGTTATAGTATATAACGTTATACGTTAGTACGTAGTAGTATATAACGTTATACGTTATATGGTAATACTATACAACGTTATACGTTATATAGTAATAGTATATAACGTTATACGTTATATAGTAATAGTATATAACGTTATACGTTATATAGTAATAGTATATAACGTTATACGTTAGTACGTAATAATATACAACGTTATACGTGATATGGTAATACTATATAACGTTAAACGTTAATACGTAATAGTATATATCGTTATACGTTATATAGTAATAGTATATAACGTTATACGTTATATAGTAATAGTATATAACGTTATACGTTATATAGTAATAGTATATAACGTTATACGTTATATAGTAATAGTATATAACGTTATACGTTTTATAGTAATAGTATATAACGTTATACGTTATATAGAAATAGTATATAACGTTATACGTTATATAGTAATAGTATACAACGTTATACGTTATATAGTAATAGTATATAGCGATATACGTTATATAGTTATAGTATATAACGTTATACGTTAGTACGTAATAGTATATAACGTTATACGTTATATGGTAATACTATACAACGTTATACGTTATATAGTAATAGTATATAACGTTATACGTTATATAGTAATAGTATATAACGTTATACGTTATATAGTAATAGTATATAACGTTATGCGTTATATAGTAATAGTATATAACGTTATACGATAGTACGGAATACTATATATATCGTTATACGTTATATAGTAATAGTATATAACGTTATACGTTATATAGTAATAGTATATAACGTTATACGTTATATAGTAATAGTATATAACGTTATACGTTATATAGTAATAGTATATAACGTTATACGTTATATAGTATAAGTATATAACGTTATACGTTATATAGTAATAGTATATAACGTTATACGTTATATAGTAATATTATCTAACGTTATACGCTATTACGTAATAGTATATAACGTTATACGTTAATACGTCATAGTATATATCGTTATACGTTATATAGTAATAGTATATAACGTTATACGTTATATAGTAATAGTATATAACGTTATACGTTATATAGTAATAGTATATAACGTTATACGTTATATAGTAATATTATATAACGTTATGCGTTATATAGTAATAGTATATAACGTTATACGTTATATAGTAATAGTATATAACGTTATACGTTATATAGTAATAGTATATAACGTTATACGTTATATAGTAATAGTATATAACGTTATACGTTATATAGTAATATTATCTAACGTTATACGCTATTACGTAATAGTATATAACGTTATACGTTATTACGTAATAATATACAACGTTATACGTGATATGGTAATACTATATAACGTATAACGTTAATACGTAATAGTATATATCGTTATACGTTATATAGTAATAGTATATAACGTTATACGTTATATAGTAATAGTATATAACGTTATACGTTATATAGTAATAGTATATAACCTTATACGTTATATAGTATAAGTATATAACGTTATACGTTATATAGTAATAGTATATAACGTTATACGTTATATAGAAATAGTATATAACGTTATACGTTATATAGTAATAGTATATAACGTTATACGTTATATAGTAATAGTATATAACGTTATACGTTATATAGTAATAGTATATAACGTTATACGTTATATAGTAATATTATCTAACGTTATACGCTATTACGTAATAGTATATAACGTTATACGTTAATACGTCATAGTATATATTGTTATACGTTATATAGTAATAGTATATAACGTTATACGTTATATAGTAATAGTATATAACGTTATACGTTATATAGTAATAGTATATAACGTTATACGTTATATAGTAATAGTATATAACGTTATACGTTATATAGTAATAGTATATAACGTTATACGTTATATAGTAATAGTATATAACGTTATACGTTATATAGTAATAGTATATAACGTTATACGTTAGTACGTAATAATATATGTCGTTATACGTTATATAGTAATAGTATATAACGTTATACGATAGTACGTAATAGTATATATCGTTATACGTTATATAGTAATAGTATATAACGTTATACGTTGGTACGTAATAATATATATCGTTATACGTTATATAGTAATAGTAAATAACGTTATGCGTTATATAGTAATAGTATATAACGTTATACGATAGTACGTAATAGTATATGACGTTATACGTGATATGGTAATACTATATAACGCTATACGCTATTACGTAATAGTATACAACGTTATACGTTAATACGTAATAGTATATATCGTTATACGTTATATAGTAATAGTATGTAGCGATATACGTGATATGGTAAAACTATATAACGTTATACGTTAATACGTAATAGTATATATCGTTATACGTTATATAGTAATAGTATATAACGTTATACGTTATATAGTAATAGTATATAACGTTATACGTTATATAGTAATAGTATATAACGTTATACGTTAGTACGTAATAATATACAACGTTATACGTGATATGGTAATACTATATAACGTTATACGTTAATACGTAATAGTATATATCGTTATACGTTATATAGTAATAGTATATAACGTTATACGTTATATAGTAATATTATATAACGTTATGCGTTATATAGTAATAGTATATAACGTTATACGTTATATAGTAATAGTATATAACGTTATGCGCTATATAGTAATAGTATATAACGTTATACGTTATATAGTAATAGTATATAACGTTATACGTTATATAGTAATAGTATATAACGTTATACGTTATATAGTATAAGTATATAACGTTATGCGTTATAT
This sequence comes from Bombus terrestris, assembly GCF_910591885.1. NCBI lineage: Eukaryota > Metazoa > Arthropoda > Insecta > Hymenoptera > Apidae > Bombus > Bombus terrestris. Next base: position 106,216 of record NW_025963569.1, on the reverse strand, counting down.
AGGAATAGTATATAACGTTATACGTTATATACTATTACTATATAACGCATAACGTTATATAGTAATAGTATATAACGTTATACGTTATATAGTATAAGTATATAACGTTATACGTTATATAGTAATAGTATATAACGTTATACGTTATATAGTAATAGTATATAACGTTATACGTTATATAGTAATAGTATATAACGTTATACGTTAGTACGTAATAATATATATCGTTATACGTTATATAGTAATAGTATATAACGTTATGCGTTATATAGTAATAGTATATAACGTTATACGATAGTACGTAATAGTATATGACGTTATACGTGATATGGTAATACTATACAACGTTATACGCTATTACGTAATAGTATATAACGTTATACGTTAATACGTCATAGTATATATCGTTATACGTTATATAGTAATAGTATATAACGTTATACGTTATATAGTAATAGTATATAACGTTATACGTTATATAGTAATAGTATATAACGTTATACGTTAGTACGTAATAATATATATCGTTATACGTTATATAGTAATAGTACATAACGTTATGCGTTATATAGTAATAGTATATAACGTTATACGATAGTACGTAATAGTATATGACGTTATACGTGATATGGTAATACTATATAACGCTATACGCTATTACGTAATAGTATATAACGTTATACGTTAATACGTAATAGTATATATCGTTATACGTTATATAGTAATAGTATATAGCGATATACGTTATATAGTTATAGTATATAACGTTATACGTTAGTACGTAGTAGTATATAACGTTATACGTTATATGGTAATACTATACAACGTTATACGTTATATAGTAATAGTATATAACGTTATACGTTATATAGTAATAGTACATAACTTTATACGTTATATAGTAATAGTATATAACGTTATACGTTAGTACGTAATAATATACAACGTTATACGTGATATGGTAATACTATATAACGTATAACGTTAATACGTAATAGTATATATCGTTATACGTTATATAGTAATAGTATATAACGTTATACGTTATATAGTAATAGTATATAACGTTATACGTTATATAGTAATAGTATATAACGTTATACGTTATATAGTAATAGTATATAACGTTATACGTTATATAGTATAAGTATATAACGTTATACGTTATATAGTAATAGTATATAACGTTATACGTTATATAGTAATATTATCTAACGTTATACGCTATTACGTAATAGTATATAACGTTATACGTTAATACGTCATAGTATATATCGTTATACGTTATATAGTAATAGTATATAACGTTATACGTTATATAGTAATAGTATATAACGTTATACGTTATATAGTAATAGTATATAACGTTATACGTTATATAGTATTACTATATAACGTATAACGTTATATACTATTACTATATAACGTCATAACGTTATATAGTAATAGTATATAACGTTATACGTTAGTACGTAATAATATATATCGTTATACGTTATATAGTAATAGTATATAACGTTATGCGTTATATAGTAATAGTATATAACGTTATACGATAGTACGTAATAGTATATGACGTTATACGTGATATGGTAATACTATATAACGCTATACGCTATTACGTAATAGTATATATCGCTATACGCTATTACGTAATAGTATATAACGTTATACGTTAATACGTAATAGTATATATCGTTATACGTTATATAGTAATAGTATATAGCGATATACGTTATATAGTAATAGTATATAACGTTATACGTTATATAGTAATATTATATAACGTTATGCGTTATATAGTAATAGTATATAACGTTATACGTTATATAGTAATAGTATATAACGTTATACGTTATATAGTAATAGTATATAACGTTATACGTTATATAGTAATAGTATATAACGTTATACGTTATATAGTAATAGTATATAACGTTATACGTTAGTACGTAATAATATATATCGTTATACGTTATATAGTAATAGTATATAACGTTATGCGTTATATAGTAATAGTATATAACGTTATACGATAGTACGTAATAGTATATGACGTTATACGTGATATGGTAATACTATATAACGCTATACGCTATTACGTAATAGTATATAACGTTATACGTTAATACGTAATAGTATATATCGTTATACGTTATATAGTAATAGTATATAGCGATATACGTTATATAGTTATAGTATATAACGTTATACGTTAGTACGTAATAGTATATAACGTTATACGTTATATGGTAATACTATACAACGTTATACGTTATATAGTAATAGTATATAACGTTATACGTTATATAGTAATAGTATATAACGTTATACGTTATATAGTAATAGTATATAACGTTATGCGTTATATAGTAATAGTATATAACGTTATACGATAGTACGGAATACTATATATATCGTTATACGTTATATAGTAATAGTATATAACGTTATACGTTATATAGTAATAGTATATAACGTTATACGTTATATAGTAATATTATATAACGTTATGCGTTATATAGAAATAGTATATAACGTTATACGTTATATAGTAATAGTATATAACGTTATACGTTATATAGTAATAGTATATAACGTTATACGTTATATAGTAATAGTATATAACGTTATACGTTATATAGTAATATTATCTAACGTTATACGCTATTACGTAATAGTATATAACGTTATACGTTATTACGTAATAGTATATAACGTTATACGTTATGTAGTAATAGTATATAACGTTATACGTTATATAGTAATGGTATATAACGTTATGCGTTAGTACGTAATAATATACAACGTTATACGTGATATGGTAATACTATATAACGTTATACGCTATTACGTAATAGTATAAAGCGTTATACGTTAATACGTAATAGTATATATCGTTATACGTTATATAGTAATAGTATATAGCGATATACGTTATATAGTAATATTATATAACGTTATGCGTTATATAGTAATAGTATATAACGTTATACGTTATATAGTAATAGTATATAACGTTATACGTTATATAGTAATAGTATATAACGTTATGCATTATATAGTAATAGTATATAACGTTATACGATAGTACGGAATAGTATATACCGTTATACGTTATATAGTAATAGTATATAACGTTATATGTTATATAGTAATAGTATATAACGTTATACGTTATATAGTAATAGTATATAACGTTATGCGTTAGTACGTAATAATATACAACGTTATACGTGATATGGTAATACTATATAACGTTATACGCTATTGCGTAACAGTATATAACGTTATACATTAATACGTAATAGTATATATCGTTATACGTTATATAGTAATAGTATATAGCGATATACGTTATATAGTAATAGTATATAACGTTATACGTTATATAGTAATAGTATATAACGTTATACGTTATATAGTAATATTATATAACGTTATGCGTTATATAGTAATAGTATATAACGTTATACGTTATATAGTAATAGTATTTAACGTTATACGTTATATAGTAATATTATATAACGTTATGCGTTATATAGTAATAGTATATAACGTTATACGTTAGTACGTAATAATATACAACGTTATACGTGATATGGCAATACTATATAACGTTATACGTTATTACGTAATAGTATATAACGTTATACGTTATTACGTAATAGTATACAACGTTATACGTGATATGGTAAAACTATATAACGTTATACGTTAATACGTAATAGTATATATCGTTATACGTTATATAGTAATAGTATATAACGTTATACGTTATGTAGTAATAGTATATAACGTTATACGTTATATAGTAATAGTATATAACGTTATACGTTAGTACGTAATAATATACAACGTTATACGTGATATGGTAAAACTATATAACGTTATACGTTAATACGTAATAGTATATATCGTTATACGTTATATAGTAATATTATATAACGTTATGCGTTATATAGTAATAGTATATAACGTTATACGTTATATAGTAATAGTATATAACGTTATGCGCTATATAGTAATAGTATATAACGTTATACGTTATATAGTAATAGTATATAACGTTATACGTTATATAGTAATAGTATATAACGTTATACGTTATATAGTATAAGTATATAACGTTATGCGTTATATAGTAATAGTATATAACGTTATACGTTATATAGTAATAGTATATAACGTTATACGTTATATAGTAATAGTATATAACGTTATACGTTATATAGTATAAGTATATAACGTTATACGTTATATAGTAATAGTATATAACGTTATACGTTATATAGTAATAGTATATAACGTTATACGTTATATAGTAATAGTATATAACGTTATACGTTATATAGTAATAGTATATAACGTTATACGTTAGTACGTAATAATATATATCGTTATACGTTATATAGTAATAGTATATAACGTTATGCGTTATATAGTAATAGTATATAACGTTATACGATAGTACGTAATAGTATATGACGTTATACGTGATATGGTAATACTATATAACGTTATACGCTATTACGTAATAGTATATAACGTTATACGTTAATACGTCATAGTATATATCGTTATACGTTATATAGTAATAGTATATAACGTTATACGTTATATAGTAATAGTATATAACGTTATACGTTAGTACGTAATAATATATATCGTTATACGTTATATAGTAATAGTATATAACGTTATGCGTTATATAGTAATAGTATATAACGTTATACGATAGTACGTAATAGTATATGACGTTATACGTGATATGGTAATACTATATAACGCTATACGCTATTACGTAATAGTATATAACGTTATACGTTAATACGTAATAGTATATATCGTTATACGTTATATAGTAATAGTATATAGCGATATACGTTATATAGTTATAGTATATAACGTCATACGTTAGTACGTAGTAGTATATAACGTTATACGTTATATGGTAATACTATACAACGTTATACGTTATATAGTAATAGTATATAACGTTATACGTTATATAGTAATAGTATATAACGTTATACGTTATATAGTAATAGTATATAACGTTATACGTTAGTACGTAATAATATACAACGTTATACGTGATATGGTAATACTATATAACGTTAAACGTTAATACGTAATAGTATATATCGTTATACGTTATATAGTAATAGTATATAACGTTATACGTTATATAGTAATAGTATATAACGTTATACGTTATATAGTAATAGTATATAACGTTATACGTTATATAGTAATAGTATATAACGTATAACGTTATATACTATAAGTATATAACGTTATACGTTATATAGTAATAGTATATAACGTTATACGTTATATAGTAATATTATCTAACGTTATACGCTATTACGTAATAGTATATAACGTTATACGTTAATACGTCATAGTATATATCGTTATACGTTATATAGTAATAGTATATAACGTTATACGTTATATAGTAATAGTATATAACGTTATACGTTATATAGTAATAGTATGTAACGTTATACGATAGTACGTAATAGTATATGACGTTATACGTGATATGGTAATACTATATAACGCTATACGCTATTACGTAATAGTATATAACGTTATACGTTAATACGTAATAGTATATATCGTTATACGTTATATAGTAATAGTATGTAGCGATATACGTTATATAGTTATAGTATATAACGTTATACGTTAGTACGTAATAGTATATAACGTTATGCGTTATATGGTAATACTATACAACGTTATACGTTATATAGTAATAGTATATAACGTTATGCGTTATATAGTAATAGTATATAACGTTATACGATAGTACGGAATAGTATATATCGTTATACGTCATATAGTAATAGTATATAACGTTATACGTTATATAGTAATAGTCTATAACGTTATACGTTATATAGTAATATTATCTAACGTTATACGCTATTACGTAATAGTATATAACGTTATACGTTAATACGTCATAGTATATATCGTTATACGTCATATAGTAATAGTATATAACGTTATACGTTATATACTATAAGTATATAACGTTATACGTTATATAGTAATAGTATATAACGTTATACGTTATATAGTAATAGTATATAACGTTATACGTTATATAGTAATATTATCTAACGTTATACGCTATTACGTAGTAGTATATAACGTTATACGTTAATACGTCATAGTATATATCGTTATACGTTATATAGTAATAGTATATAACGTTATACGTTATATAGTAATAGTACATAACGTTGTACGTTATATAGTAATAGTATATAACGTTATACGTTATATAGTAATAGTATATAACGTTATACGTTATATAGTAATAGTATATAACGTTATACGTTAGTACGTAATAATATACAACGTTATACGTGATATGGCAATACTATATAACGTTATACGTTATATAGTAATGGTATATAACGTTATACGTTATATAGAAATAGTATATAACGTTATACGTTATATAGTAATAGTATATAACGTTATACGTTATATAGTAATAGTATATAACGTCATACGTTATATAGTAATAGTATATACCGTTATACGTTATATAGTAATAGTATATAACGTTATACGTTATATAGTAATAGTATATAACGTTATGCGTTATATAGTAATAGTATATAACGTTATACGTTAGTACGTAATAATATACAACGTTATACGTGACATGGCAATACTATATAACGTTATACGTTATTACGTAATAGTATATAACGTTATACGTTATATAGTAATAGTATATAACGTTATACGTTATATAGTAATGGTATATAACGTTATGCGTTAGTACGTAATAATATACAACGTTATACGTGATATGGTAATACTATATAACGTTATACGCTATTACGTAATAGTATATAACGTTATACGTTAATACGTAATAGTATATATCGTTATACGTTATATAGTAATAGTATATAGCGATATACGTTATATAGTAATATTATATAACGTTATGCGTTATATAGTAATAGTATATAACGTTATACGTTATATAGTAATAGTATATAACGTTATACGTTATATAGTAATAGTATATAACGTTATGCATTATATAGTAATAGTATATAACGTTATACGATAGTACGGAATAGTATATACCGTTATACGTTATATAGTAATAGAATATAACGTTATATGTTATATAGTAATAGTATATAACGTTATACGTTATATAGTAATAGTATATAACGTTATGCGTTAGTACGTAATAATATACAACGTTATACGTGATATGGTAATACTATATAACGTTATACGCTATTACGTAACAGTATATAACGTTATACATTAATACGTAATAGTATATATCGTTATACGTTATATAGTAATAGTATATAGCGATATACGTTATATAGTAATATCATATAACGTTATACGTTATATAGTAATAGTATATAACGTTATACGTTATATAGTAATATTATATAACGTTATGCGTTATATAGTAATAGTATATAACGTTATACGTTATATAGTAATAGTATTTAACGTTATACGTTATATAGTAATAGTATATAACGTTATACGTTATATAGTAATAGTATATAACGTTATACGTTAGTACGTAATAATATACAACGTTATACGTGATATGGCAATACTATATAACGTTATACGTTATTACGTAATAGTATATAACGTTATACGTTATATAGTAATATTATATAACGTTATGCGTTATATAGTAATAGTATATAACGTTATACGTTAGTACGTAATAATATACAACGTTATACGTGATATGGCAATACTATATAACGTTATACGTTATTACGTAATAGTATATAATGTTATACGTTATTACGTAATAGTATACAACGTTATACGTGATATGGTAAAACTATATAACGTTATACGTTAATACGTAATAGTATATATCGTTATACGTTATATAGTAATAGTATATAACGTTATACGTTATATAGTAATAGTATATAACGTTATACGTTATATAGTAATAGTATATAACGTTATACGTTAGTACGTAATAATATACAACGTTATACGTGATATGGTAATACTATATAACGTTATACGTTAATACGTAATAGTATATATCGTTATACGTTATATAGTAATAGTATATAACGTTATACGTTATATAGTAATAGTATATAACGTTATACGTTATATAGTAATAGTATATAACGTTATACGTTAGTACGTAAAAATATACAACGTTATACGTGATATGGCAATACTATATAACGTTATACGTTATATAGTAATAGTATATAACGTTATACGTTAATACGTCATAGTATATATCGTTATACGTTATATAGTAATAGTATATAACGTTATACGTTATATAGTAATATTATATAACGTTATGCGTTATATAGTAATAGTATATAACGTTATACGTTATATAGTAATAGTATATAACGTTATACGTTATATAGTAATAGTATATAACGTTATGCGTTATATAGTAATAGTGTATAACGTTATACGTTAGTACGTAATAATATACAACGTTATACGTGATATGGCAATACTATATAACGTTAGACGTTATATAGTAATAGTATATAACGTTATACGTTATATAGTAATAGTATATAACGTTATACGTTATATAGTATAAGTATATAACGTTATACGTTATATAGTAATAGTATATAACGTTATACGTTATATAGTAATATTATATAACGTTATGCGTTATATAGTAATAGTATATAACGTTATACGATAGTACGTAATAGTATATGACGTTATACGTGATATGGTAATACTATATAACGCTATACGCTATTACGTAATAGTATATAACGTTATACGTTAATACGTAATAGTATATATCGTTATACGTTATATAGCAATAGTATATAGCGATATACGTTATATAGTTATAGTATATAACGTTATACGTTAGTACGTAATAGTATATATCGTTATACGTTATATGGTAATACTATACAACGTTATACGTTATATAGTAATAGTATATAACGTTATACGTTATATAGTAATAGTATATAACGTTATACGTTATATAGTAATATTATATAACGTTATGCGTTATATAGTAATAGTATATAACGTTATACGTTATATAGTAATAGTATATAACGTTATGCGTTATATAGTAATAGTATGTCGGAGATGCAGAGACATCGAGCCTTTCTTTTGGAAGATTTCTCAATACTTGGGCTCGGGGTGACATAACTGGTCCCCGAACGTAGCCACGGTCACGGGATAAACGAAATGTTTTACAAAGGAGGTTCCAGTGTTAAGGGATACGGCGTATAAACAACCAAGTCTTGATCAGGAGCAATGCTGGTTTATGTGGAAATGCCTAGTTACGGCGCTTGGGAATTTGTTGATATTCCCGATCGATATGTATTTGATATATGTAACTGTATCTGTCTTTTATTTTGCAATCTCCTTGGAGAGTTTACTGTCATCGTCTTGGAGTCAGTCTTAGAGAAAACCTGTGCCAGAGTGAACGTGTCAGTGTGCTATCAAAAATATATTAAAACGTACAGAAAGTTTCCCGTTGACCGTGGATTCGTTACAGAACCCAAGAATATTATTTAAAGCATTTGTTTACTTATTGTTTGTTATCTTAGTTAACCGATAAACTAATTATTTATCAAACTTTGTAAAGAAATATAATTTTATGTAAATACAACCTTTATTGAACATCATGATGGCAAATGCTAACGAAGAATCGTCTCGCGCTCGAAATCCAAACGACAATTCGACATATATAATAATTCGACATATATTCGACATATATTCGTTATACGTTATATAGTAATAGTATATAACGTTATGCGTTATATAGTAATAGTATAGAACGTTATACGTTATATAGCAATAGTATATAACGTTATACGTTATATAGTAATAGTATATAACGTTATACGTTAGTACGTAATAATATACAACGTTATACGTGATATGGCAATACTATATAACGTTATACGTTATTACGTAATAGTATATAACGTTATACGTTATTACGTAATAGTATACAACGTTATACGTGATATGGTAAAACTATATAACGTTATACGTTAGTACGTAATAGTATATAACGTTATACGTTAATACGTAATAGTGTATATCGTTATACGTTATATAGTAACAGTATATAACGTTATACGTTATATAGTAATAGTATATAACGTTATACGTTATATAGTATAAGTACATAACGTTATACGTTATATAGTAATATTATATAACGTTATGCGTTATATAGTAATAGTATATAACGTTATACGTTATATAGTATTAGTATATAACGTTATACGTTATATAGTAATATTATATAACGTTATGCGTTATATAGTAATAGTATATAACGTTATACGTTATATAGTAATAGTATATAACGTTATACGTTATATAGTAATAGTATATAACGTTATACGTTATATAGTAATAGTATATAACGTTATACGTTATATAGTAATAGTATATAACGTTATACGTTATATAGTAATAGTATATAACGTTATACGTTATATAGTAATATTATATAACGTTATGCGTTATATAGTAATAGTATAGAACGTTATACGTTATATAGTAATAGTATATAACGTTATATGTTATATAGTAATAGTATATAACGTTATAAGTTAGTACGTAATAATATACAACGTTATACGTGATATGGCAATACTATATAACGTTATACGTTATTACGTAATAGTATATAACGTTATACGTTATTACGTAATAGTATACAACGTTATACGTGATATGGTAAAACTATATAACGTTATACGTTAATACGTAATAGTATATATCGTTATACGTTATATAGTAATAGTATATAACGCTATACGTTATATAGTATGAGTATATAACGTTATACGTTATATAGTAATATTATATAACGTTATGCGTTATATAGTAATAGTATATAACGTTATACGTTATATAGTAATAGTATATAACGTTATACGTTATATAGTAATATTATATAACGTTATGCGTTATATAGTAATAGTATAGAACGTTATACGTTATATAGTAATAGTATATAACGTTATACGTTATATAGTAATAGTATATAACGTTATACGTTAGTACGTAATAATATACAACGTTATACGTGATATGGCAATACTATATAACGTTATACGTTATTACGTAATAGTATATAACGTTATACGTTATTACGTAATAGTATACAACGTTATACGTGATATGGTAAAACTATATAACGTTATACGTTAATAGGTAATAGTATATAACGTTATACGTTATATAGTAATAGTATATAACGTTATACGTTATATAGTAATAGTATATAACGCTATACGTTATATAGTAATAGTATATGACGTTATACGTTATATAGTAATAGTATATAACGTTATACGTTAGTACGTAATAATATACAACGTTATACGTGATATGGTAATACTATCTAACGTTATACGTTAATACGTAATAGTATATATCGTTATACGTTATATAGTAATAGTATATAACGTTATACGTTATATAGTAATAGTATATAACGTTATACGTTATATAGTAATAGTATATAACGTTATACGTTATATAGTAATAGTATATAACGTCATACGTTAGTACGTAATAATATACAACGTTATACGTGATATGGTAATACTATATAACGTTATACGCTATTACGTAATAGTATATAACGTTATACGTTAATACGTAATAGTATATATCGTTATACGTTATATAGTAATAGTATATAGCGATATACGTTATATAGTAATAGTATATAACGTTATACGTTAGTACGTAATAATATACAACGTTATACGTGATATGGTAATACTGTATAACGTTATACGCTATTACGTAATAGTATATAACGTTATACGTTAATACGTAATAGTATATATCGTTATACGTTATATAGTAATAGTATATAGCGATATACGTTATATAGTAATAGTATATAACGTTATACGTTATATAGTAATAGTATATAACGTTATACGTTATATAGTAATATTATATAACGTTATGCGTTATATAGTAATAGTATATAACGTTATGCGTTATATAGTAATAGTATATAACGTTATACGTTATATAGTAATAGTATATAACGTTATACGTTATATAGTAATAGTATATAACGTTATACGTTATATAGTAATAGTATATAACGTTATACGTTAGTACGTAATAATATACAACGTTATACGTGATATGGTAATACTATATAACGTTATACGCTATTACGTAATAGTATATAACGTTATACGTTAATACGTAATAGTATATATCGTTATACGTTATATAGTAATAGTATATAACGTTATACGTTACATAGTAATAGTATATAACGTTATACGTTATATAGTAATAGTATATAACGTTATACGTTATATAGTAATAGTATATAACGTTATACGTTAGTACGTAATAATATACAACGTTATACGTGATATGGTAATACTGTATAACGTTATACGCTATTACGTAATAGTATATAACGTTATACGTTAATACGTAATAGTATATATCGTTATACGTTATATAGTAATAGTATATAGCGATATACGTTATATAGTAATAGTATATAACGTTATACGTTATATAGTAATAGTATATAACGTTATACGTTATATAGTAATATTATATAACGTTATGCGTTATATAGTAATAGTATATAACGTTATGCGTTATATAGTAATAGTATATAACGTTATACGTTATATAGTAATAGTATATAACGTTATACGTTATATAGTAATAGTATATAACGTTATACGTTATATAGTAATAGTATATAACGTTATACGTTAGTACGTAATAATATACAACGTTATACGTGATATGGTAATACTATATAACGTTATACGCTATTACGTAATAGTATATAACGTTATACGTTAATACGTAATAGTATATATCGTTATACGTTATATAGTAATAGTATATAACGTTATACGTTACATAGTAATAGTATATAACGTTATACGATAGTACGTAATAGTATATAACGTTATACGTGATATGGTAATACTATATAACGTTATACGTTAATACGTAATAGTATATATCGTTATACGTTATATAGTAATAGTATATAACGTTATACGATAGTACGTAATAGTATATATCGTTATACGTTATATAGTAATAGTATATAACGTTATACGTTAATACGGAGTAGTATATATCGTTATACGTTATATAGTAATAGTATATAGCGATATACGTTATATAGTAATAGTATATAACGTTATACGTTATATAGTAATAGTATATAACGTTATACGTTATATAGTAATATTATATAACGTTATACGTTATATAGTATAAGTATATAACGTTATACGTTATATAGTAATAGTATATAACGTTATACGTTATATAGTAATAGTATATAACGTTATGCGTTATATAGTAATAGTATGTCGGAGATGCAGAGACATCGAGCCTTTCTTTTGGAAGATTTCTCAATACTTGGGCTCGGGGTGACATAACTGGTCCCCGAACGTAGCCACGGTCACGGGATGAACGAAATGTTTTACAAAGGAGGTTCCAGTGTTAAGGGATACGGCGTATAAACAACCAAGTCTTGATCAGGAGCAATGCTGGTTTATGTGGAAATGCCTAGTTACGGCGCTCGGGAATTTGTTGATATTCCCGATCGATATGTATTTGATATATGTAACTGTATCTGTCTTTTATTTTGCAATCTCCTTGGAGAGTTTACTGTCATCGTCTTGGAGTCAGTCTTAGGGAAACCCTGTGCCAGAGTGAACGTGTCAGTGTGCTATCAAAAATATATTAAAACGTACAGAAAGTTTCCCGTTGACCGTGGATTCGTTACAGAACCCAAGAATATTATTTAAAGCATTTGTTTACTTATTGTTTGTTATCTTAGTTAACCGATAAACTAATTATTTATCAAACTTTGTAAAGAAATATAATTTTATGTAAATACAACCTTTATTGAACATCATGATGGCAAATGCTAACGAAGAATCGTCTCGCGCTCGAAATCCAAACGACAATTCGACATATATAATAATTCGACATATATTCGACATATATTCGTTATACGTTATATAGTAATAGTATATAACGTTATGCGTTACATAGTAATAGTATATAACGTTATACGTTATATAGTAATAGTATATAACGTTATACGTTATATAGCAATAGTATATAGCGATATACGTTATATAGTTATAGTATATAACGTTATACGTTAGTACGTAATAGTATATAACGTTATACGTTATATGGTAATACTATACAACGTTATACGTTATATAGTAATAGTGTATAACGTTATACGTTATATAGTAATAGTATATAACGTTATACGTTATATAGTAATAGTATATAACGTTATACGTTATATAGTAATAGTATATAACGTTATACGTTATATAGTAATAGTATATAACGTTATGCGATAGTACATAATAGTATATAACGTTATGCGTGATATGGTAATACTATATAAAGTTATACGCTATTACGTAATAGTATATAACGTTATACGTTAATACGTAATAGTATATATCGTTATACGTTATATAGTAATAGTATATAGCGATATACGTTATATAGTAATAGTATATAACGTTATACGTTAGTACGTAATAGTATATAACGTTATACGTTAATACGTAATAGTATATATCGTTATACGTTATATAGTAACAGTATATAACGTTATACGTTATATAGTAATAGTATATAACGTTATACGTTATATAGTAATAGTATATAACGTTATACGTTATATAGTAATAGTATATAACGTTATACGTTATATAGTAATATTATATAACGTTATGCGTTATATAGTAATAGTATAGAACGTTATACGTTATATAGCAATAGTATATAACGTTATACGTTATATAGTAATAGTATATAACGTTATACGTTAGTACGTAATAATATACAACGTTATACGTGATATGGCAATACTATATAACGTTATACGTTATTACGTAATAGTATATAACGTTATACGTTATTACGTAATAGTATACAACGTTATACGTGATATGGTAAAACTATATAACGTTATCCGTTAGTACGTAATAGTATATAACGTTATACGTTAATACGTAATAGTGTATATCGTTATACGTTATATAGTAACAGTATATAACGTTATACGTTATATAGTAATAGTATATAACGTTATACGTTATATAGTATAAGTATATAACGTTATACGTTATATAGTAATATTATATAACGTTATGCGTTATATAGTAATAGTATATAACGTTATACGTTATATAGTATAAGTATATAACGTTATACGTTATATAGTAATATTATATAACGTTATGCGTTATATAGTAATAGTATATAACGTTATACGTTATATAGTAATAGTATATAACGTTATACGTTATATAGTAATAGTATATAACGTTATACGTTATATAGTAATAGTATATAACGTTATACGTTATATTGTAATAGTATATAACGTTATACGTTATTACGTAATAGTATACAACGTTATACGTGATATGGTAAAACTATATAACGTTATACGTTAATACGTAATAGTATATAACGTTATACGTTATATAGTAATAGTATATAACGTTATACGTTATATAGTAATAGTATATAACGCTATACGTTATATAGTAATAGTATATGACGTTATACGTTATATAGTAATAGTATATAACGTTATACGTTAGTACGTAATAATATACAACGTTATACGTGATATGGTAATACTATCTAACGTTATACGTTAATACGTAATAGTATATATCGTTATACGTTATATAGTAATAGTATATAACGTTATACGTTATATAGTAATAGTATATAACGTTATACGTTATATAGTAATAGTATATAACGTTATACGTTATTACGTAACAGTATACAACGTTATACGTGATATGGTAAAACTATATAACGTTATACGTTAATACGTAATAGTATATAACGTTATACGTTATATAGTAATAGTATAGAACGTTATACGTTATATAGTAATAGTATATAACGTTATATGTTATATAGTAATAGTATATAACGTTATACGTTAGTACGTAATAGTATATAACGTTATACGTTATTACGTAATAGTATACAACGTTATACGTGATATGGTAAAACTATATAACGTTATACGTTAATACGTAATAGTATATATCGTTATACGTTATATAGTAATAGTATATAACGTTATACGTTATATAGTAATAGTATATAACGCTATACGTTATATAGTATAAGTATATAACGTTATACGTTATATAGTAATATTATATAACGTTATGCGTTATATAGTAATAGTATATAACGTTATACGTTATATAGTAATAGTATATAACGTTATACGTTATATAGTAATAGTATATAACGTTATACGTTATATAGTAATATTATATAACGTTATGCGTTATATAGTAATAGTATAGAACGTTATACGTTATATAGTAATAGTATATAACGTTATACGTTATATAGTAATAGTATATAACGTTATACGTTAGTACGTAATAATATACAACGTTATACGTGATATGGCAATACTATATAACGTTATACGTTATTACGTAATAGTATATAACGTTATACGTTATATAGTAATAGTATATAACGTTATACGTTATATAGTAATAGTATATAACGCTATACGTTATATAGTAATAGTATATGACGTTATACGTTATATAGTAATAGTATATAACGTTATACGTTAGTACGTAATAATATACAACGTTATACGTGATATGGTAATACTATCTAACGTTATACGTTAATACGTAATAGTATATATCGTTATACGTTATATAGTAATAGTATATAACGTTATACGTTATATAGTAATAGTATATAACGTTATACGTTATATAGTAATAGTATATAACGTTATACGTTAGTACGTAATAATATACAACGTTATACGTGATATGGTAATACTATATAACGTTATACGCTATTACGTAATAGTATATAACGTTATACGTTAATACGTAATAGTATATATCGTTATACGTTATATAGTAATAGTATATAGCGATATACGTTATATAGTAATAGTATATAACGTTATACGTTATGTAGTAATATTATATAACGTTATGCGTTATATAGTAATAGTATATAACGTTATACGTTATATAGTAATAGTATATAACGTTATACGTTATATAGTAATAGTATATAACGTTATACGTTATATAGTAATAGTATATAACGTTATACGTTATATAGTAATAGTATATAACGTTATACGTTAGTACGTAATAATATACAACGTTATACGTGATATGGTAATACTGTATAACGTTATACGCTATTACGTAATAGTATATAACGTTATACGTTAATACGTAATAGTATATATCGTTATACGTTATATAGTAATAGTATATAGCGGTATACGTTATATAGTAATAGTATATAACGTTATACGTTATATAGTAATAGTATATAACGTTATACGTTATATAGTAATATTATATAACGTTATGCGTTATATAGTAATAGTATATAACGTTATGCGTTATATAGTAATAGTATATAACG
Source organism: Bombus terrestris (assembly GCF_910591885.1). Taxonomy (NCBI): domain Eukaryota; kingdom Metazoa; phylum Arthropoda; class Insecta; order Hymenoptera; family Apidae; genus Bombus; species Bombus terrestris. The sequence goes on along the minus strand of NW_025963569.1, from coordinate 88,684 downwards.
TTATACGTTATATAGTAATAGTATATAACGTTATACGTTATATAGTAATAGTATATAACGTTATACGTTATATAGTAATAGTATATAACGTTATACGTTAGTACGTAATAATATACAACGTTATACGTGATATGGTAATACTATATAACGTTATACGCTATTACGTAATAGTATATAGCGTTATACGTTAATACGTAATAGTATATATCGTTATACGTTATATAGTAATAGTATATAACGTTATACGTTACATAGTAATAGTATATAACGTTATACGATAGTACGTAATAGTATATAACGTTATACGTGATATGGTAATACTATATAACGTTATACGTTAATACGTAATAGTATATATCGTTATACGTTATATAGTAATAGTATATAACGTTATACGATAGTACGTAATAGTATATATCGTTATACGTTATATAGTAATAGTATATAACGTTATACGTTAATACGGAATAGTATATATCGTTATACGTTATATAGTAATAGTATATAGCGATATACGTTATATAGTAATAGTATATAACGATATACGTTATATAGTAATAGTATATAACGTTATACGTTATATAGTAATATTATATAACGTTATGCGTTATATAGTAATAGTATATAACGTTATACGTTATATAGTAATAGTATATAACGTTATACGTTATATGGTAATAGTATATAACGTTATACGTTATATAGTAATAGTATATAACGTTATACGTTAGTACGTAATAATATACAACGTTATACGTGATATGGTAATACTATATAACGTTATACGCTATTACGTAATAGTATATAACGTTATACGTTAATACGTAATAGTATATATCGTTATACCTTATATAGTAATAGTATATAACGTTATACGTTACATAGTAATAGTATATAACGTTATACGATAGTACGTAATAGTATATAACGTTATACGTGATATGGTAATACTATATAACGTTATACGTTAATACGTAATAGTATATATCGTTATACGTTATATAGTAATAGTATATAACGTTATACGATAGTACGTAATAGTATATATCGTTATACGTTATATAGTAATAGTATATAACGTTATACGTTAATACGGAAGAGTATATATCGTTATACGTTATATAGTAATAGTATATAACGTTATACGTTATATAGTATAAGTATATAACGTTATACGTTATATAGTAATAGTATATAACGTTATACGTTATATAGTATAAGTATATAACGTTATACGTTATATAGTAATAGTATATAACGTTATACGTTAGTACGTAATAATATACAACGTTATACGTGATATGGCAATACTATATAACGTTATACGTTATTACGTAATAGTATATAACGTTATACGTTATATAGTAATAGTATATAACGCTATACGTTATTACGTAATAGTATATAACGTTATACGTTATATAGTAATAGTATATAACGTTATACGTTATATAGTAATAGTATATAACGTTATACGTTACATAGTAATAGTATATAACGTTATACGATAGTACGTAATAGTATATAACGTTATACGTGATATGGTAATACTATATAACGTTATACGTTAATACGTAATAGTATATATCGTTATACGTTATATAGTAATAGTATATAACGTTATACGTTATATAGTAATAGTATATAACGTTATACGTTATATAGTAATAGTATATAACGTTATACGTTATATAGTAATAGTATATAACGTTATACGTTATATAGTAATAGTATATAACGTTATACGTTATATAGTAATAGTATATAACGTTATACGTTATATAGTAATAGTATATAACGATATACGTTATATAGTAATAGTATATAACGTTATACGTTATATAGTAATAGTATATAACGTTATACGTTAGTACGTAATAATATACAACGTTATACGTGATATGGCAATACTATATAACGTTATACGTTATTACGTAACAGTATATAACGTTATACGTTATATAGTAATAGTATATAACGTTATACGTTATATAGTAATAGTATATAACGTTATACGTTATATAGTAATAGTATATAACGTTATACGTTAGTACGTAATAATATACAACGTTATACGTGATATGGTAATACTATATAACGTTATACGTTAATACGTAATAGTATATATCGTTATACGTTATATAGTAATAGTATATAACGTTATACGTTATATAGTAATAGTATATAACGTTATACGTTATATAGTAATAGTATATAACGTTATACGTTATATAGTAATAGTATATAACTTTATTCGTTATATAGTAATAGTATATAACGTTATACGTTAGTACGTAATAATATATATCGTTATACGTTATATAGTAATAGTATGTAACGTTATACGATAGTACGTAATAGTATATATCGTTATACGTTATATAGTAATAGCATATAACGTTATACGTTAGTACGTAATAATATACAACGTTATACGTGATATGGTAATACTATATAATGTTATACGCTATTACGTAATATTATATAACGTTATACGTTAATACGGAATAGTATATATCGTTATACGTTATATAGTAATAGTATATAACGTTATACGTTATATAGTAATAGTATATAACGTTATACGTTATATAGTAATAGTATATAACGTTATACGTTATATAGTATAAGTATATAACGTTATACGTTATATAGTAATAGTATATAACGTTATACGTTATATAGTAATAGTATATAACGTTATACGTTATATAGTAATAGTATATAACGTTATACGTTATATAGTAATATTATATAACGTTATGCGGTATATAGTAATAGTATATAACGTTATACGTTATATAGTAATAGTATATAACGTTATACGTTATATAGTAATAGTATATAACGTTATACGTTATATAGTAATAGTATATAACGTTATACGTTAGTACGTAATAATATACAACGTTATACGTGATATGGTAATACTATATAACGTTATACGTTAATACGTAATAGTATATATCGTTATACGTTATATAGTAATAGTATATAACGTTATACGTTATATAGTAATATTATATAACGTTATGCGTTATATAGTAATAGTATATAACGTTATACGTTATATAGTAATAGTATATAACGTTATGCGTTATATAGTAATAGTAGCTAACGTTATACGATAGTACGGAATAGTATATATCGTTATACGTTATATAGTAATAGTATATAACGTTATACGTTATATAGTAATAGTATATAACGTTATACGTTATATAGTAATAGTATATAACGTTATACGTTATATAGTAATAGTATATAACGTTATACGTTATATAGTAATAGTATATAACGTTATACGTTATATAGTAATAGTATATAACGTTATACGTTAGTACGTAATAATATACAACGTTATACGTGATATGGTAATACTATATAACGTTATACGTTAATACGTAATAGTATATATCGTTATACGTTATATAGTAATAGTATATAACGTTATACGTTATATAGTAATATTATATAACGTTATGCGTTATATAGTAATAGTATATAACGTTATACGTTATATAGTAATAGTATATAACGTTATGCGTTATATAGTAATAGTAGCTAACGTTATACGATATTACGGAATAGTATATATCGTTATACGTTATATAGTAATAGTATATAACGTTATACGTTATATAGTAATAGTATATAACGTTATACGTTATATAGTAATAGTATATAACGTTATACGTTAGTACGTAATAATATACAACGTTATACGTGATATGGTAATACTATATAACGTTATACGTTAATACGTAATAGTATATATCGTTATACGTTATATAGTAATAGTATATAACGTTATACGTTATATAGTAATAGTATATAACGTTATACGATAGTACGTAATAGTATATAACGTTATACGTGATATGGTAATACTATATAACGTTATACGCTATTACGTAATAGTATATAACGTTATACGTTAATACGTCATAGTATATATCGTTATACGTTATATAGTAATAGTATATAACGTTATACGTTATATAGTAATAGTATATAACGTTATACGTTATATAGTAATAGTATATAACGTTATACCTTATATAATATTACTATATAACGTATAACGTTATATAGTAATATTATATAACGTTATGCGTTATATAGTAATAGTATATAACGTTATACGTTATATAGTAATAGTATATAACGTTATACGTTATATAGTAATAGTATATAACGTTATACGTTAGTACGTAATAATATACAACGTTATACGTGATATGGCAATACTATATAACGTTATACGTTATTACGTAACAGTATATAACGTTATACGTTATATAGTAATAGTATATAACGTTATACGTTATATAGTAATAGTATATAACGTTATACGTTATATAGTAATAGTATATAACGTTATACGTTATATAGTAATAGTATATAACGTTATACGTTAGTACGTAATAATATACAACGTTATACGTGATATGGTAATACTATATAACGTTATACGTTAATACGTAATAGTATATATCGTTATACGTTATATAGTAATAGTATATAACGTTATACGTTATATAGTAATAGTATATAACGTTATACGTTAGTACGTAATAATATACAACGTTATACGTGATATGGTAATACTATATAACGTTATACGCTATTACGTAATAGTATATAACGTTATACGTTAATACGTAATAGTATATATCGTTATACGTTATATAGTAATAGTATATAGCGATATACGTTATATACTAATAGTATATAACGTTATACGTTATATAGTAATAGTATATAACGTTATACGTTATATAGTAATATTATATAACGTTATGCGTTATACAGTAATAGTATATAACGTTATGCGTTATATAGTAATAGTATATAACGTTATGCGTTATATAGTAATAGTATATAACGTTATACGATAGTACGGAATAGTATATATCGTTATACGTTATATAGTAATAGTATATAACGTTATACGTTATATAGTAATAGTATATAACGTTATACGTTAGTACGTAATAATATACAACGTTATACGTGATATGGTAATACTATATAACGTTATACGTTAATACGTAATAGTATATATCGTTATACGTTATATAGTAATAGTATATAACGTTATACGTTATATAGTAATAGTATATAACGTTATACGTTATATAGTAATAGTATATAACGTTATACGTTAATACGTAATAGTATATATCGTTATACGTTATATAGTAATAGTATATAGCGATATACGTTATATACTAATAGTATATAACGTTATACGTTATATAGTAATAGTATATAACGTTATACGTTATATAGTAATATTATATAACGTTATGCGTTATACAGTAATAGTATATAACGTTATGCGTTATATAGTAATAGTATATAACGTTATGCGTTATATAGTAATAGTATATAACGTTATACTATAGTACGGAATAGTATATATCGTTATACGTTATATAGTAATAGTATTTAACGTTATACGTTATATAGTAATAGTATATAACGTTATACGTTATATAGTAATAGTATATAACTTTATACGTTATATAGTAATAGTATATAACGTTATACGTTATATAGTAATATTATATAACGTTATGCGTTATATAGTAATAGTATATAACGTTATACGATAGTACGTAATAGTATATGACGTTATACGTGATATGGTAATACTATATAACGTTATACGCTATTACGTAATAGTATATAACGTTATACGTTAATACGTAATAGTATATATCGTTATACGTTATATAGTAATAGTATATATCGTTATACGTTATATAGTAATAGTATATAGCGATATACGTTATATAGTTATAGTATATAACGTTATACGTTAGTACGTAATAGTATATATCGTTATACGTTATATAGTAATAGCATATAACGTTATACGTTAGTACGTAATAATATACAACGTTATACGTGATATGGTAATACTATATAACGTTATACGCTATTACGTAATATTATATAACGTTATACGTTAATACGGAATAGTATATATCGTTATACGTTATATAGTAATAGTATATAACGTTATACGTTATATAGTAATAGTATATAACGTTATACGTTATATAGTAATAGTATATAACGTTATACGTTAGTACGTAATAATATATATCGTTATACGTTATATAGTAATAGTATATAACGCTATACGATAGTACGTAATAGTATATATCGTTATACGTTATATAGTAATAGTATATAGCGATATACGTTATATAGTTATAGTATATAACGTTATACGTTAGTACGTAATAGTATATATCGTTATACGTTATATAGTAATAGCATATAACGTTATACGTTAGTACGTAATAATATACAACGTTATACGTGATATGGTAATACTATATAACGTTATACGCTATTACGTAATAGTATATAACGTTATACGTTAATACGGAATAGTATATATCGTTATACGTTATATAGTAATAGTATATAACGTTATACGTTATATAGTAATAGTATATAACGTTATACGTTATATAGTATAAGTATATAACGTTATACGTTATATAGTAATAGTATATAACGTTATACGTTATATAGTAATATTATATAACGTTATGCGTTATATAGTAATAGTATATAAGGTTATACGATAGTACGTAATAGTATATGACGTTATACGTGATATGGTAATACTATATAACGTTATACGCTATTACGTAATAGTATATAACGTTATACGTTAATACGTAATAGTATATATCGTTATACGTTATATAGTAATAGTATATATCGTTATACGTTATATAGTAATAGTATATAGCGATATACGTTATATAGTTATAGTATATAAACTTATACGTTAGTACGTAATAGTATATAACGTTATACGTTATATGGTAATACTATACAACGTCAAACGTTATATAGTAATAGTATATAACGTTATACGTTATATAGTAATAGTATATAACGTTATACGTTATATAGTAATATTATATAACGTTATGCGTTATATAGTAATAGTATATAACGTTATACGTTAATACGTAATAGTATATACCGTTATACGTTATATAGTAATAGTATATAGCGATATACGTCATATAGTAATAGTATATAACGTTATACGTTAGTACGTAATAATATACAACGTTATAGGTGATATGGTAATACTATATAACGTTATACGCTATTACGTAATAGTATATAACGTTATACGTTAATACGTAATAGTATATTTCGTTATACGTTATATAGTAATAGTATATAGCGATATACGTTATATAGTAATAGTATATAACGTTATACGTTATATAGTAATAGTATATAACGTTATACGTTATATAGTAATAGTATATAACGTTATACGTTATACAGTAATAGTATATAACGTTATACGTTATATAGTAATAGTATATAACGTTATACGTTATATAGTAATAGTATATAACGTTATACGTTATATAGTAATATTATATAACGTTATGCGTTATATAGTAATAGTATATAACGTTATACGTTATATAGTAATAGTATATAACGTTATACGTTATATAGTAATAGTATATAACGTTATACGTTAGTACGTAATAATATACAACGTTATACGTGATATGGCAATACTATATAACGTTATACGTTATTACGTAACAGTATATAACGTTATACGTTATATAGTAATAGTATATAACGTTATACGTTATATAGTAATAGTATATAACGTTATACGTTATATAGTAATAGTATATAACGTTATACGTTAGTACGTAATAATATACAACGTTATACGTGATATGGTAATACTATATAACGTTATACGTTAATACGTAATAGTATATATCGTTATACGTTATATAGTAATAGTATATAACGTTATACGTTATATAGTAATTTTATATAACGTTATACGTTATATAGTAATAGTATATAACGTTATACGTTAGTACGTAATAATATACAACGTTATACGTGATATGGTAATACTATATAACGTTATACGCTATTACGTAATAGTATATAACGTTATACGTTAATACGTAATAGTATATATCGTTATACGTTATATAGTAATAGTATATAGCGATATACGTTATATACTAATAGTATATAACGTTATACGTTATATAGTAATAGTATATAACGTTATACGTTATATAGTAATATTATATAACGTTATGCGTTATACAGTAATAGTATATAACGTTATGCGTTATATAGTAATAGTATATAACGTTATGCGTTATATAGTAATAGTATATAACGTTATACGTTATATAGTAATATTATATAACGTTATGCGTTATATAGTAATAGTATATAACGTTATACGATAGTACGTAATAGTATATGACGTTATACGTGATATGGTAATACTATATAACGTTATACGCTATTACGTAATAGTATATAACGTTATACGTTAATACGTAATAGTATATATCGTTATACGTTATATAGTAATAGTATATATCGTTATACGTTATATAGTAATAGTATATAGCGATATACGTTATATAGTTATAGTATATAACGTTATACGTTATTACGTAATAGTATATATCGTTATACGTTATATAGTAATAGCATATAACGTTATACGTTAGTACGTAATAATATACAACGTTATACGTGATATGGTAATACTATATAACGTTATACGCTATTACGTAATATTATATAACGTTATACGTTAATACGGAATAGTATATATCGTTATACGTTATATAGTAATAGTATATAACGTTATACGTTATATAGTAATAGTATATAACGTTATACGTTAGTACGTAATAATATATATCGTTATACGTTATATAGTAATAGTATATAACGCTATACGATAGTACGTAATAGTATATATCGTTATACGTTATATAGTATTAGTATATAACGTTATACGTTAGTACGTAATAATATACAATGTTATACGTGATATGGTAATACTATATAACGTTATACGTTAATACGTAATAGTATATATCGTTATACGTTATATAGTAATAGTATATAACGTTATACGTTATATAGTAATAGTATATAACGTTATACGTTATATAGTAATAGTATATAACGTTATACGTTAGTACGTAATAATATACAACGTTATACGTGATATGGTAATACTATATAACGTTATACGTTAATACGTAATAGTATATATCGTTATACGTTATATAGTAATAGTATATAACGTTATACGTTATATAGTAATAGTATATAACGTTATACGTTATATAGTAATAGTATATAACGTTATACGTTAGTACGTAATAATATACAACGTTATACGTGATATGGTAATACTATATAACGTTATACGTTATATAGTAATAGTATATAACTTTATACGTTATATAGTAATAGTATATAACGTTATACGTTATATAGTAATATTATATAACGTTATGCGTTATATAGTAATAGTATATAACGTTATACGATAGTACGTAATAATATACAATGTTATACGTGATATGGTAATACTATATAACGTTATACGCTATTACGTAATAGTATATAACTTTATACGTTAATACGGAATAGTATATATCGTTATACGTTATATAGTAATAGTATATAACGTTATACGTTATATAGTAATAGTATATAACGTTATACGTTATATAGTATAAGTATATAACGTTATACGTTATATAGTAATAGTATATAACGTTATACGTTATATAGTAATATTATATAACGTTATGCGTTATATAGTAATAGTATATAACGTTATACGATAGTACGTAATAGTATATGACGTTATACGTGATATGGTAATACTATATAACGTTATACGCTATTACGTAATAGTATATAACGTTATACGTTAATACGTAATAGTATATATCGTTATACGTTATATAGTAATAGTATATATCGTTATACGTTATATAGTAATAGTATATAGCGATATACGTTATATAGTTATAGTATATAACGTTATACGTTAGTACGTAATAGTATATAACGTTATACGTTATATGGTAATACTATACAACGTTATACGTTATATAGTAATAGTATATAACGTTATACGTTATATAGTAATAGTATATAACTTTATACGTTATATAGTAATAGTATATAACGTTATACGTTAGTACGTAATAATATATATCGTTATACGTTATATAGTAATAGTATGTAACGTTATACGATAGTACGTAATAGTATATATCGTTATACGTTATATAGTAATAGCATATAACGTTATACGTTAGTACGTAATAATATACAACGTTATACGTGATATGGCAATACTATATAACGTTATACGTTATTACGTAACAGTATATAACGTTATACGTTATATAGTAATAGTATATAACGTTATACGTTATATAGTAATAGTATATAACGTTATACGTTATATAGTAATAGTATATAACGTTATACGTTAGTACGTAATAATATACAACGTTATACGTGATATGGTAATACTATCTAACGTTATACGTTAATACGTAATAGTATATATCGTTATACGTTATATAGTAATAGTATATAACGTTATACGTTATATAGTAATAGTATATAACGTTATACGTTATATAGTAATAGTATATAACGTTATACGTTAGTACGTAATAATATACAACGTTATACGTGATATGGTAATACTATATAACGTTATACGCTATTACGTAATAGTATATAACGTTATACGTTAATACGTAATAGTATATATCGTTATACGTTATATAGTAATAGTATATAGCGATATACGTTATATAGTAATAGTATATAACGTTATACGTTATATAGTAATAGTATATAACGTTATACGTTATATAGTAATATTATATAACGTTATGCGTTATATAGTAATAGTATATAACGGTATACGTTATATAGTAATAGTATATAACGTTATACGTTATATAGTAATATTATATAACGTTATGCGTTATATAGTAATAGTATATAACGTTATACGTTATATAGTAATAGTATATAACGTTATACGTTATATAGTAATAGTATATAACGTTATACGTTAGTACGTAATAATATACAACGTTATACGTTAGTACGTAATAATATACAACGTTATACGTGATATGGCAATACTATATAACGTTATACGTTATTACGTAACAGTATATAACGTTATACGTTATATAGTAATAGTATATAACGTTATACGTTATATAGTAATAGTATATAACGTTATACGTTATATAGTAATAGTATATAACGTTATACGTTAGTACGTAATAATATACAACGTTATACGTGATATGGTAATACTATATAACGTTATACGTTAATACGTAATAGTATATATCGTTATACGTTATATAGTAATAGTATATAACGTTATACGTTATATAGTAATAGTATATAACGTTATACGTTATATAGTAATAGTATATAACGTTATACGTTAGTACGTAATAATATTCAACGTTATACGTGATATGGTAATACTATATAACGTTATACGCTATTACGTAATGGTATATAACGTTATACGTTAATACGTAATAGTATATATCGTTGTACGTTATATAGTAATAGTATATAGCGATATACGTTATATAGTAATAGTATATAACGTTGTACGTTATATAGTAATAGTATATAACGTTATACGTTATATAGTAATATTATATAACGTTATGCGTTATATAGTAATAGTATATAACGTTATGCGTTATATAGTAATAGTATATAACGTTATGCGTTATATAGTAATAGTATAGAACGTTATACGATATAGTAATAGTACATAACGTTATACGTCATATAGTAATAGTATATAACGTTATACGTTAGTACGTAATAATATACAACGTTATACGTGATATGGCAATACTATATAACGTTATACGTTATTACGTAATAGTATATAACGTTATACGTTATTACGTAATAGTATACAACGTTATACGTGATATGGTAAAACTATATAACGTTATACGTTAATACGTAATAGTATATATCGTTATACGTTATATAGTAATAGTATATAACGTTATACGTTATATAGTAATAGTATATAACGTTATACGTTATATAGTAATAGTATATAACGTTATACGTTAGTACGTAATAATATACAACGTTATACGTGATATGGTAATACTATATAACGTTATACGCTATTACTTAATAGTATATAACGTTATACGTTAATACGTAATAGTGTATATCGTTATACGTTATATAGTAATAGTATATAGCGATATACGTTATATAGTAATAGTATATAACGTTATACGTTATATAGTAATAGTATATAACGTTATACGTTATATAGTAATATTATATAACGTTATGCGTTATATAGTAATAGTATATAACGTTATACGTTATATAGTAATAGTATATAACTTTATACGTTATATAGTAATAGTATATAACGTTATACGTTAGTACGTAATAATATATATCGTTATACGTTATATAGTAATAGTATGTAACGTTATACGATAGTACGTAATAGTATATATCGTTATACGTTATATAGTAATAGCATATAACGTTATACGTTAGTACGTAATAATATACAACGTTATACGTGATATGGTAATACTATATAACGTTATACGCTATTACGTAATAGTATATAACGTTATACGTTAATACGTAATAGTATATATCGTTATACGTTATATAGTAATAGTATATAACGTTATACGTTATATAGTAATAGTATATAACGTTATACGTTATATAGTAATAGTATATAACGTTATACGTTAGTACGTAATAATATACAACGTTATACGTGATATGGTAATACTATATAACGTTATACGTTAATACGTAATAGTATATATCGTTATACGTTATATAGTAATAGTATATAACGTTATACGTTATATAGTAATAGTATATAACGTTATACGTTATATAGTAATAGTATATAACGTTATACGTTAGTACGTAATAATATACAACGTTATACGTGATATGGTAATACTATATAACGTTATACGCTATTACGTAATAGTATATAACGTTATACGTTAATACGTAATAGTATATATCGTTATACGTTATATAGTAATAGTATATAGAGATATACGTTATATACTAATAGTATATAACGTTATACGTTATATAGTAATAGTATATAACGTTATACGTTATATAGTAATATTATATAACGTTATGCGTTATACAGTAATAGTATATAACGTTATGCGTTATATAGTAATAGTATATAACGTTATGCGTTATATAGTAATAGTATATAACGTTATACGATAGTACGGAATAGTATATATCGTTATACGTTATATAGTAATAGTATATAACGTTATACGTTATATAGTAATAGTATATAACGTTATACGTTATATAGTAATAGTATATAACTTTATACGTTATATAGTAATAGTATATAACGTTATACGTTATATAGTAATATTATATAACGTTATGCGTTATATAGTAATAGTATATAACGTTATACGATAGTACGTAATAGTATATGACGTTATACGTGATATGGTAATACTATATAACGTTATACGCTATTACGTAATAGTATATAACGTTATACGTTAATACGTAATAGTATATATCGTTATACGTTATATAGTAATAGTATATATCGTTATACGTTATATAGTAATAGTATATAACGTTATACGTTATATAGTAATAGTATATAACGTTATACGTTATATAGTAATAGTATGTAACGTTATACGTTAGTACGTAATAATATACAACGTTATACGTGATATGGTAATACTATATAACGTTATACGTTAATACGTAATAGTATATATCGTTATACGTTATATAGTAATAGTATATAACGTTATACGTTATATAGTAATAGTATATAACGTTATACGTTATATAGTAATAGTATATAACGTTATACGTTAGTACGTAATAATATACAACGTTATACGTGATATGGTAATACTATATAACGTTATACGCTATTACGTAATAGTATATAACGTTATACGTTAATACGTAATAGTATATATCGTTATACGTTATATAGTAATAGTATATAGCGATATACGTTATATACTAATAGTATATAACGTTATACGTTATATAGTAATAGTATATAACGTTATACGTTATATAGTAATATTATATAACGTTATGCGTTATACAGTAATAGTATATAACGTTATGCGTTATATAGTAATAGTATATAACGTTATGCGTTATATAGTAATAGTATATAACGTTATACGATAGTACGGAATAGTATATATCGTTATACGTTATATAGTAATAGTATATAACGTTATACGTTATATAGTAATAGTATATAACGTTATACGTTATATAGTAATAGTATATAACTTTATACGTTATATAGTAATAGTATATAACGTTATACGTTATATGGTAATATTATATAACGTTATGCGTTATATAGTAATAGTATATAACGTTATACGATAGTACGTAATAGTATATGACGTTATACGTGATATGGTAATACTATATAACGTTATACGCTATTACGTAATAGTATATAACGTTATACGTTAATACGTAATAGTATATATCGTTATACGTTATATAGTAATAGTATATATCGTTATACGTTATATAGTAATAGTATATAGCGATATACGTTATATAGTTATAGTATATAACGTTATACGTTAGTACGTAATAGTATATATCGTTATACGTTATATAGTAATAGCATATAACGTTATACGTTAGTACGTAATAATATACAACGTTATACGTGATATGGTAATACTATATAACGTTATACGCTATTACGTAATATTATATAACGTTATACGTTAATACGGAATAGTATATATCGTTATACGTTATATAGTAATAGTATATAACGTTATACGTTATATAGTAATAGTATATAACGTTATACGTTAGTACGTAATAATATATATCGTTATACGTTATATAGTAATAGTATATAACGCTATACGATAGTACGTAATAGTATATATCGTTATACGTTATATAGTATTAGTATATAACGTTATACGTTAGTACGTAATAATATACAACGTTATACGTGATATGGTAATACTATATAACGTTATACGCTATTACGTAATAGTATATAACGTTATACGTTAATACGGAATATATATATCGTTATACGTTATATAGTAATAGTATATAACGTTATACGTTATATAGTAATAGTATATAACGTTATACGTTATATAGTATAAGTATATAACGTTATACGTTATATAGTAATAGTATATAACGTTATACGTTATATAGTAATATTATATAACGTTATGCGTTATATAGTAATAGTATATAACGTTATACGATAGTACGTAATAGTATATGACGTTATACGTGATATGGTAATACTATATAACGTTATACGCTATTACGTAATAGTATATAACGTTATACGTTAATACGTAATAGTATATATCGTTATACGTTATATAGTAATAGTATATATCGTTATACGTTATATAGTAATAGTATATAGCGATATACGTTATATAGTTATAGTATATAACGTTATACGTTAGTACGTAATAGTATATAACGTTATACGTTATATGGTAATACTATACAACGTTATACGTTATATAGTAATAGTATATAACGTTATACGTTATATAGTAATAGTATATAACGTTATACGTTATATAGTAATATTATATAACGTTATGCGTTATATAGTAATAGTATATAACGTTATACGTTATATAGTAATATTATATAACGTTATGCGTTATATAGTAATAGTATATAACGTTATACGTTAATACGTAATAGTATATACCGTTATACGTTATATAGTAATAGTATATAGCGATATACGTTATATAGTAATAGTATATAACGTTATACGTTAGTACGTAATAATATACAACGTTATAGGTGATATGGTAATACTATATAACGTTATACGCTATTACGTAATAGTATATAACGTTATACGTTAATACGTAATAGTATATTTCGTTATACGTTATATAGTAATAGTATATAGCGATATACGTTATATAGTAATAGTATATAACGTTATACGTTATATAGTAATAGTATATAACGTTATACGTTATATAGTAATAGTATATAACGTTATACGTTATATAGTAATAGTATATAACGTTATACGTTATATAGTAATAGTATATAACGTTATACGTTATATAGTAATAGTATATAACGTTATACGTTATATAGTAATATTATATAACGTTATGCGTTATATAGTAATAGTATATAACGTTATACGTTATATAGTAATAGTATATAACGTTATACGTTATATAGTAATAGTATATAACGTTATACGTTAGTACGTAATAATATACAACGTTATACGTGATATGGCAATACTATATAACGTTATACGTTATTACGTAACAGTATATAACGTTATACGTTATATAGTAATAGTATATAACGTTATACGTTATATAGTAATAGTATATAACGTTATACGTTATATAGTAATAGTATATAACGTTATACGTTAGTACGTAATAATATACAACGTTATACGTGATATGGTAATACTATATAACGTTATACGTTAATACGTAATAGTATATATCGTTATACGTTATATAGTAATAGTATATAACGTTATACGTTATATAGTAATATTATATAACGTTATGCGTTATACAGTAATAGTATATAACGTTATGCGTTATATAGTAATAGTATATAACGTTATGCGTTATATAGTAATGGTATATAACGTTATACGATAGTACGGAATAGTATATATCGTTATACGTTATATAGTAATAGTATATAACGTTATACGTTATATAGTAATAGTATATAACGTTATACGTTATATAGTAATAGTATATAACGTTATACGTTATATAGTAATAGTATATAACTTTATACGTTATATAGTAATAGTATATAACGTTATACGTTAGTACGTAATAATATATATCGTTATACGTTATATAGTAATAGTATGTAACGTTATACGATAGTACGTAATAGTATATATCGTTATACGTTATATAGTAATAGCATATAACGTTATACGTTAGTACGTAATAATATACAACGTTATACGTGATATGGTAATACTATATAACGTTATACGCTATTACGTAATAGTATATAACGTTATACGTTAATACGTAATAGTATATATCGTTATACGTTATATAGTAATAGTATATAACGTTATACGTTATATAGTAATAGTATATAACGTTATACGTTAGTACGTAATAATATACAACGTTATACGTGATATGGTAATACTATATAACGTTATACGTTAATACGTAATAGTATATATCGTTATACGTTATATAGTAATAGTATATAGCGATATACGTTATATAGTAATAGTATATAACGTTATACGTTAGTACGTAATAATATACAACGTTATACGTGATATGGTAATACTATATAACGTTATACGTTAATACGTAATAGTATATATCGTTATACGTTATATAGTAATACCATATAACGTTATACGTTAGTACGTAATAATATACAACGTTATACGTGATATGGTAATACTATATAACGTTATACGTTAATACGTAATAGTATATATCGTTATACGTTATATAGTAATAGTATATAGCGATATACGTTATATAGTAATAGTATATAACGTTATACGTTATATAGTAATAGTATATAACGTTATACGTTATATAGTAATATTATATAACGTTATGCGTTATATAGTAATAGTATATAACGGTATACGTTAT
Organism: Bombus terrestris; assembly: GCF_910591885.1. NCBI lineage: Eukaryota > Metazoa > Arthropoda > Insecta > Hymenoptera > Apidae > Bombus > Bombus terrestris. The sequence goes on along the minus strand of NW_025963569.1, from coordinate 71,066 downwards.
ATAGTAATAGTATATAACGTTATACGTTATATAGTAATATTATATAACGTTATGCGTTATATAGTAATAGTATATAACGGTATACGTTATATAGTAATAGTATATAACGTTATACGTTATATAGTAATAGTATATAACGTTATACGTTAGTACGTAATAATATACAACGTTATACGTTAGTACGTAATAATATACAACGTTATACGTGATATGGCAATACTATATAACGTTATACGTTATTACGTAACAGTATATAACGTTATACGTTATATAGTAATAGTATATAACGTTATACGTTATATAGTAATAGTATATAACGTTATACGTTATATAGTAATAGTATATAACGTTATACGTTAGTACGTAATAATATACAACGTTATACGTGATATGGTAATACTATATAACGTTATACGTTAATACGTAATAGTATATATCGTTATACGTTATATAGTAATAGTATATAACGTTATACGCTATTACGTAATAGTATATAACGTTATACGTTAATACGTAATAGTATATATCGTTGTACGTTATATAGTAATAGTATATAGCGATATACGTTATATAGTAATAGTATATAACGTTGTACGTTATATAGTAATATTATATAACGTTATGCGTTATATAGTAATAGTATATAACGTTATGCGTTATATAGTAATAGTATATAACGTTATGCGTTATATAGTAATAGTATAGAACGTTATACGATATAGTAATAGTACATAACGTTATACGTCATATAGTAATAGTATATAACGTTATACGTTAGTACGTAATAATATACAACGTTATACGTGATATGGCAATACTATATAACGTTATACGTTATTACGTAATAGTATATAACGTTATACGTTATTACGTAATAGTATACAACGTTATACGTGATATGGTAAAACTATATAACGTTATACGTTAATACGTAATAGTATATATCGTTATACGTTATATAGTAATAGTATATAACGTTATACGTTATATAGTAATAGTATATAACGTTATACGTTATATAGTAATAGTATATAACGTTATACGTTAGTACGTAATAATATACAACGTTATACGTGATATGGTAATACTATATAACGTTATACGCTATTACTTAATGGTATATAACGTTATACGTTAATACGTAATAGTGTATATCGTTATACGTTATATAGTAATAGTATATAGCGATATACGTTATATAGTAATAGTATATAACGTTATACGTTATATAGTAATAGTATATAACGTTATACGTTATATAGTAATATTATATAACGTTATGCGTTATATAGTAATAGTATATAACGTTATACGTTATATAGTAATAGTATATAACGTTATACGTTATATAGTAATAGTATATAACGATATACGTTATATAGTAATAGTATATAACGTTATACGTTATATAGTAATAGTATATAACGTTATACGTTAGTACGTAATAATATACAACGTTATACGTGATATGGCAATACTATATAACGTTATACGTTATTACGTAACAGTATATAACGTTATACGTTATATAGTAATAGTATATAACGTTATACGTTATATAGTAATAGTATATAACGTTATACGTTATATAGTAATAGTATATAACGTTATACGTTAGTACGTAATAATATACAACGTTATACGTGATATGGTAATACTATATAACGTTATACGCTATTACGTAATAGTATATAACGTTATACGTTAATACGTAATAGTATATATCGTTATACGTTATATAGTAATAGTATATATCGTTATACGTTATATAGTAATAGTATATAGCGATATACGTTATATAGTTATAGTATATAACGTTATACGTTAGTACGTAATAGTATATAACGTTATACGTTATATGGTAATACTATACAACGTTATACGTTATATAGTAATAGTATATAACGTTATACGTTATATAGTAATAGTATATAACGTTATACGTTATATAGTAATATTATATAACGTTATGCGTTATATAGTAATAGTATATAACGTTATACGTTATATAGTAATATTATATAACGTTATGCGTTATATAGTAATAGTATATAACGTTATACGTTAATACGTAATAGTATATACCGTTATACGTTATATAGTAATAGTATATAGCGATATACGTTATATAGTAATAGTATATAACGTTATACGTTAGTACGTAATAATATACAACGTTATAGGTGATATGGTAATACTATATAACGTTATACGCTATTACGTAATAGTATATAACGTTATACGTTAATACGTAATAGTATATTTCGTTATACGTTATATAGTAATAGTATATAGCGATATACGTTATATAGTAATAGTATATAACGTTATACGTTATATAGTAATAGTATATAACGTTATACGTTATATAGTAATAGTATATAACGTTATACGTTATATAGTAATAGTATATAACGTTATACGTTATATAGTAATAGTATATAACGTTATACGTTATATAGTAATAGTATATAACGTTATACGTTATATAGTAATATTATATAACGTTATGCGTTATATAGTAATAGTATATAACGTTATACGTTATATAGTAATAGTATATAACGTTATACGTTATATAGTAATAGTATATAACGTTATACGTTAGTACGTAATAATATACAACGTTATACGTGATATGGCAATACTATATAACGTTATACGTTATTACGTAACAGTATATAACGTTATACGTTATATAGTAATAGTATATAACGTTATACGTTATATAGTAATAGTATATAACGTTATACGTTATATAGTAATAGTATATAACGTTATACGTTAGTACGTAATAATATATAACGTTATACGTGATATGGTAATACTATATAACGTTATACGTTAATACGTAATAGTATATATCGTTATACGTTATATAGTAATAGTATATAACGTTATACGTTATATAGTAATATTATATAACGTTATGCGTTATACAGTAATAGTATATAACGTTATGCGTTATATAGTAATAGTATATAACGTTATGCGTTATATAGTAATGGTATATAACGTTATACGATAGTACGGAATAGTATATATCGTTATACGTTATATAGTAATAGTATATAACGTTATACGTTATATAGTAATAGTATATAACGTTATACGTTATATAGTAATAGTATATAACGTTATACGTTATATAGTAATAGTATATAACTTTATACGTTATATAGTAATAGTATATAACGTTATACGTTAGTACGTAATAATATATATCGTTATACGTTATATAGTAATAGTATGTAACGTTATACGATAGTACGTAATAGTATATATCGTTATACGTTATATAGTAATAGCATATAACGTTATACGTTAGTACGTAATAATATACAACGTTATACGTGATATGGTAATACTATATAACGTTATACGCTATTACGTAATAGTATATAACGTTATACGTTAATACGGAATAGTATATATCGTTATACGTTATATAGTAATAGTATATAACGTTATACGTTATATAGTAATAGTATATAACGTTATACGTTAGTACGTAATAATATACAACGTTATACGTGATATGGTAATACTATATAACGTTATACGTTAATACGTAATAGTATATATCGTTATACGTTATATAGTAATAGTATATAGCGATATACGTTATATAGTAATAGTATATAACGTTATACGTTAGTACGTAATAATATACAACGTTATACGTGATATGGTAATACTATATAACGTTATACGTTAATACGTAATAGTATATATCGTTATACGTTATATAGTAATAGCATATAACGTTATACGTTAGTACGTAATAATATACAACGTTATACGTGATATGGTAATACTATATAACGTTATACGTTAATACGTAATAGTATATATCGTTATACGTTATATAGTAATAGTATATAGCGATATACGTTATATAGTAATAGTATATAACGTTATACGTTATATAGTAATAGTATATAACGTTATACGTTATATAGTAATATTATATAACGTTATGCGTTATATAGTAATAGTATATAACGGTATACGTTATATAGTAATAGTATATAACGTTATACGTTATATAGTAATATTATATAACGTTATGCGTTATATAGTAATAGTATATAACGGTATACGTTATATAGTAATAGTATATAACGTTATACGTTATATAGTAATAGTATATAACGTTATACGTTAGTACGTAATAATATACAACGTTATACGTTAGTACGTAATAATATACAACGTTATACGTGATATGGCAATACTATATAACGTTATACGTTATTACGTAACAGTATATAACGTTATACGTTATATAGTAATAGTATATAACGTTATACGTTATATAGTAATAGTATATAACGTTATACGTTATATAGTAATAGTATATAACGTTATACGTTAGTACGTAATAATATACAACGTTATACGTGATATGGTAATACTATATAACGTTATACGTTAATACGTAATAGTATATATCGTTATACGTTATATAGTAATAGTATATAACGTTATACGCTATTACGTAATAGTATATAACGTTATACGTTAATACGTAATAGTATATATCGTTGTACGTTATATAGTAATAGTATATAGCGATATACGTTATATAGTAATAGTATATAACGTTGTACGTTATATAGTAATATTATATAACGTTATGCGTTATATAGTAATAGTATATAACGTTATGCGTTATATAGTAATAGTATATAACGTTATGCGTTATATAGTAATAGTATAGAACGTTATACGATATAGTAATAGTACATAACGTTATACGTCATATAGTAATAGTATATAACGTTATACGTTAGTACGTAATAATATACAACGTTATACGTGATATGGCAATACTATATAACGTTATACGTTATTACGTAATAGTATATAACGTTATACGTTATTACGTAATAGTATACAACGTTATACGTGATATGGTAAAACTATATAACGTTATACGTTAATACGTAATAGTATATATCGTTATACGTTATATAGTAATAGTATATAACGTTATACGTTATATAGTAATAGTATATAACGTTATACGTTATATAGTAATAGTATATAACGTTATACGTTAGTACGTAATAATATACAACGTTATACGTGATATGGTAATACTATATAACGTTATACGCTATTACTTAATAGTATATAACGTTATACGTTAATACGTAATAGTGTATATCGTTATACGTTATATAGTAATAGTATATAGCGATATACGTTATATAGTAATAGTATATAACGTTATACGTTATATAGTAATAGTATATAACGTTATACGTTATATAGTAATATTATATAACGTTATGCGTTATATAGTAATAGTATATAACGTTATACGTTATATAGTAATAGTATATAACGTTATACGTTATATAGTAATAGTATATAACGATATACGTTATATAGTAATAGTATATAACGTTATACGTTATATAGTAATAGTATATAACGTTATACGTTATATAGTAATAGTATATAACGTTATACGTTAGTACGTAATAATATACAACGTTATACGTGATATGGCAATACTATATAACGTTATACGTTATTACGTAACAGTATATAACGTTATACGTTATATAGTAATAGTATATAACGTTATACGTTATATAGTAATAGTATATAACGTTATACGTTATATAGTAATAGTATATAACGTTATACGTTAGTACGTAATAATATACAACGTTATACGTGATATGGTAATACTATATAACGTTATACGTTAATACGTAATAGTATATATCGTTATACGTTATATAGTAATAGTATATAACGTTATACGTTATATAGTAATAGTATATAACGTTATACGTTATATAGTAATAGTATATAACGTTATACGTTATATAGTAATAGTATATAACTTTATACGTTATATAGTAATAGTATATAACGTTATACGTTAGTACGTAATAATATATATCGTTATACGTTATATAGTAATAGTATGTAACGTTATACGATAGTACGTAATAGTATATATCGTTATACGTTATATAGTAATAGCATATAACGTTATACGTTAGTACGTAATAATATACAACGTTATACGTGATATGGTAATACTATATAATGTTATACGCTATTACGTAATATTATATAACGTTATACGTTAATACGGAATAGTATATATCGTTATACGTTATATAGTAATAGTATATAACGTTATACGTTATATAGTAATAGTATATAACGTTATACGTTATATAGTAATAGTATATAACGTTATACGTTATATAGTATAAGTGTATAACGTTATACGTTATATAGTAATAGTATATAACGTTATACGTTATATAGTAATAGTATATAACGTTATACGTTATATAGTAATAGTATATAACGTTATACGTTATATAGTAATATTATATAACGTTATGCGGTATATAGTAATAGCATATAACGTTATACGTTATATAGTAATAGTATATAACGTTATACGTTATATAGTAATAGTATATAACGTTATACGTTATATAGTAATAGTATATAACGTTATACGTTAGTACGTAATAATATACAACGTTATACGTGATATGGTAATACTATATAACGTTATACGTTAATACGTAATAGTATATATCGTTATACGTTATATAGTAATAGTATATAACGTTATACGTTATATAGTAATATTATATAACGTTATGCGTTATATAGTAATAGTATATAACGTTATACGTTATATAGTAATAGTATATAACGTTATGCGTTATATAGTAATAGTAGCTAACGTTATACGATAGTACGGAATAGTTTATATCGTTATACGTTATATAGTAATAGTATATAACGTTATACGTTATATAGTAATAGTATATAACGTTATACGTTATATAGTAATAGTATATAACGTTATACGTTATATAGTAATAGTATATAACGTTATACGTTATATAGTAATAGTATATAACGTTATACGTTATATAGTAATAGTATATAACGTTATACGTTATATAGTAATAGTATATAACGTTATACGTTAGTACGTAATAATATACAACGTTATACGTGATATGGTAATACTATATAACGTTATACGTTAATACGTAATAGTATATATCGTTATACGTTATATAGTAATAGTATATAACGTTATACGTTATATAGTAATATTATATAACGTTATGCGTTATATAGTAATAGTATATAACGTTATACGTTATATAGTAATAGTATATAACGTTATGCGTTATATAGTAATAGTAGCTAACGTTATACGATAGTACGGAATAGTATATATCGTTATACGTTATATAGTAATAGTATATAACGTTATACGTTATATAGTAATAGTATATAACGTTATACGTTATATAGTAATAGTATATAACGTTATACGTTATATAGTAATAGTATATAACGTTATACGTTAGTACGTAATAATATACAACGTTATACGTGATATGGTAATACTATATAACGTTATACGTTAATACGTAATAGTATATATCGTTATACGTTATATAGTAATAGTATATAACGTTATACGTTATATAGTAATAGTATATAACGTTATACGATAGTACGTAATAGTATATAACGTTATACGTGATATGGTAATACTATATAACGTTATACGCTATTACGTAATAGTATATAACGTTATACGTTAATACGTCATAGTATATATCGTTATACGTTATATAGTAATAGTATATAACGTTATACGTTATATAGTAATAGTATATAACGTTATACGTTAGTACGTAATAATATACAACGTTATACGTGATATGGCAATACTATATAACGTTATACGTTATATAGTAATAGTATATAACGTTATACGTTATATAGTAATAGTATATAACGTTATACGTTATATAGTAATAGTATATAACGTTATACGTTAGTACGTAATAATATACAACGTTATACGTGATATGGTAATACTATATAACGTTATACGTTAATACGTAATAGTATATATCGTTATACGTTATATAGTAATAGTATATAACGTTATACGTTATATAGTAATAGTATATAACGTTATACGTTATATAGTAATAGTATATAACGTTATACGTTAGTACGTAATAATATACAACGTTATACGTGATATGGTAATACTATATAACGTTATACGCTATTACGTAATAGTATATAACGTTATACGTTAATACGTAATAGTATATATCGTTATACGTTATATAGTAATAGTATATAGCGATATACGTTATATACTAATAGTATATAACGTTATACGTTATATAGTAATAGTATATAACGTTATACGTTATATAGTAATATTATATAACGTTATGCGTTATACAGTAATAGTATATAACGTTATGCGTTATATAGTAATAGTATATAACGTTATGCGTCATATAGTAATAGTATATAACGTTATACGATAGTACGGAATAGTATATATCGTTATACGTTATATAGTAATAGTATATAACGTTATACGTTATATAGTAATAGTATATAACGTTATACGTTATATAGTAATAGTATATAACGTTATACGTTATATAGTAATAGTATATAACTTTATACGTTATCTAGTAATAGTATATAACGTTATACGTTAGTACGTAATAATATATATCGTTATACGTTATATAGTAATAGTATGTAACGTTATACGATAGTACGTAATAGTATATAACGTTATACGTTAATACGGAATAGTATATATCGTTATACGTTATATAGTAATAGTATATAACGTTATACGTTATATAGTAATAGTATATAACGTTATACGTTATATAGTAATAGTATATAACGTTATACCTTAGTACGTAATAATATATATCGTTATACGTTATATAGTAATAGTATATAACGCTATACGATAGTACGTAATAGTATATATCGTTATACGTTATATACTATTACTATATAACGTATAACGTTAGTACGTAATAATATACAACGTTATACGTGATATGGTAATACTATATAACGTTATACGCTATTACGTAATAGTATATAACGTTATACGTTAATACGGAATAGTATATATCGTTATACGTTATATAGTAATAGTATATAACGTTATACGTTATATAGTAATAGTATATAACGTTATACGTTATATAGTATAAGTATATAACGTTATACGTTATATAGTAATAGTATATAACGTTATACGTTATATAGTAATATTATATAACGTTATGCGTTATATAGTAATAGTATATAACGTTATACGATAGTACGTAATAGTATATGACGTTATACGTGATATGGTAATACTATATAACGTTATACGTTAATACGTAATAGTATATATCGTTATACGTTATATAGTAATAGTATATAACGTTATACGTTACATAGTAATATTATATAACGTTATGCGTTATATAGTAATAGTATATAACGTTATACGTTATATAGTACTAGTATATAACGTTATGCGTTATATAGTAATAGTAGCTAACGTTATACGATAGTACGGAATAGTATATATCGTTATACGTTATATAGTAATAGTATATAACGTTATACGTTATATAGTAATAGTATATAACGTTATACGTTATATAGTAATAGTATATAACGTTATACGTTATATAGTAATAGTATATAACGTTATACGTTAGTACGTAATAATATACAACGTTATACGTGATATGGTAATACTATATAACGTTATACGTTAATACGTAATAGTATATATCGTTATACGTTATATAGTAATAGTATATAACGTTATACGTTATATAGTAATAGTATATAACGTTATACGATAGTACGTAATAGTATATAACGTTATACGTGATATGGTAATACTATATAACGTTATGCGCTATTACGTAATAGTATATAACGTTATACGTTAATACGTCATAGTATATATCGTTATACGTTATATAGTAATAGTATATAACGTTATACGTTATATAGTAATAGTATATAACGTTATACGTTATATAGTAATAGTATATAACGTTATACGTTATATAGTAATAGTATATAACGTTATACGTTATATAGTAATATTATATAACGTTATGCGTTATATAGTAATAGTATATAACGTTATACGTTATATAGTAATAGTATATAACGTTATACGTTATATAGTAATAGTATATAACGTTATACGTTAGTACGTAATAATATACAACGTTATACGTGATATGGCAATACTATATAACGTTATACGTTATTACGTAACAGTATATAACGTTATACGTTATATAGTAATAGTATATAACGTTATACGTTATATAGTAATAGTATATAACGTTATACGTTATATAGTAATAGTATATAACGTTATACGTTAGTACGTAATATTATACAACGTTATACGTGATATGGTAATACTATATAACGTTATACGTTAATACGTAATAGTATATATCGTTATACGTTATATACTAATAGTATATAACGTTATGCGTTATATAGTAATAGTATATAACGCTATGCGTTATATAGTAATAGTATATAACGTTATACGATAGTACGGAATAGTATATATCGTTATACGTTATATAGTAATAGTATATAACGTTATACGTTATATAGTAATAGTATATAACGTTATACGTTATATAGTATAAGTATATAACGTTATACGTTATATAGTAATAGTATATAACGTTATACGTTATATAGTAATAGTATATAACGTTATACGTTATATAGTAATAGTATATAACGTTATACGTTATATAGTAATATTATATAACGTTATGCGGTATATAGTAATAGTATATAACGTTATACGTTATATAGTAATAGTATATAACGTTATACGTTATATAGTAATAGTATATAACGTTATACGTTATATAGTAATAGTATATAACGTTATACGTTAGTACGTAATAATATACAACGTTATACGTGATATGGTAATACTATATAACGTTATACGTTAATACGTAATAGTATATATCGTTATACGTTATATAGTAATAGTATATAACGTTATACGTTATATAGTAATATTATATAACGTTATGCGTTATATAGTAATAGTATATAACGTTATACGTTATATAGTAATAGTATATAACGTTATGCGTTATATAGTAATAGTAGCTAACGTTATACGATAGTACGGAATAGTATATATCGTTATACGTTATATAGTAATAGTATATAACGTTATACGTTATATAGTAATAGTATATAACGTTATACGTTATATAGTAATAGTATATAACGTTATACGTTATATAGTAATAGTATATAACGTTATACGTTATATAGTAATAGTATATAACGTTATACGTTAGTACGTAATAATATACAACGTTATACGTGATATGGTAATACTATATAACGTTATACGTTAATACGTAATAGTATATATCGTTATACGTTATATAGTAATAGTATATAACGTTATACGTTATATAGTAATAGTATATAACGTTATACGATGGTACGTAATAGTATATAACGTTATACGTGATATGGTAATACTATATAACGTTATACGCTATTACGTAATAGTATATAACGTTATACGTTAATACGTCATAGTATATATCGTTATACGTTATATAGTAATAGTATATAACGTTATACGTTATATAGTAATAGTATATAACGTTATACGTTATATAGTAATAGTATATAACGTTATACGTTATATAGTAATAGTATATATCGTTATACGTTATATAGTAATATTATATAACGTTATGCGTTATATAGTAATAGTATATAACGTTATACGTTATATAGTAATAGTATATAACGTTATACGTTATATAGTAATAGTATATAACGTTATACGTTAGTACGTAATAATGTACAACGTTATACGTGATATGGCAATACTATATAACGTTATACGTTATTACGTAATAGTATATAACGTTATACGTTATTACGTAATAGTATACAACGTTATACGTGATATGGTAAAACTATATAACGTTATACGTTAATACGTAATAGTATATATCGTTATACGTTATATAGTAATAGTATATAACGTTGTACGTTATATAGTAATAGTATATAACGTTATACGTTATATAGTAATATTATATAACGTTATGCGTTATATAGTAATAGTATATAACGTTATGCGTTATATAGTAATAGTATATAACGTTATGCGTTATATAGTAATAGTATAGAACGTTATACGATATAGTAATAGTACATAACGTTATACGTCATATAGTAATAGTATATAACGTTATACGTTAGTACGTAATAATATACAACGTTATACGTGATATGGCAATACTATATAACGTTATACGTTATTACGTAATAGTATATAACGTTATACGTTATTACGTAATAGTATACAACGTTATACGTGATATGGTAAAACTATATAACGTTATACGTTAATACGTAATAGTATATATCGTTATACTTTATATAGCAATAGTATATAACGTTATACGTTATATAGTAATAGTATATAACGTTATACGTTATATAGTAATAGTGTATAACGTTATACGTTAGTACGTAATAATATACAACGTTATACGTGATATGGTAATACTATATAACGTTATACGCTATTACTTAATAGTATATAACGTTATACGTTAATACGTAATAGTATATATCGTTATACGTTATATAGTAATAGTATATAGCGATATACGTTATATAGTAATAGTATATAACGTTATACGTTAATACGTAATAGTATATATCGTTATACGTTATATAGTAATAGTATATAGCGATATACGTTATATAGTAATAGTATATAACGTTATACGTTATATAGTAATAGTATATAACGTTATACGTTATATAGTAATATTATATAACGTTATGCGTTATATAGTAATAGTATATAACGTTATACGTTATATAGTAATAGTATATAACGTTATACGTTATATAGTAATAGTATATAACGATATACGTTATATAGTAATAGTATATAACGTTATACGTTATATAGTAATAGTATATAACGTTATACGTTAGTACGTAATAATATACAACGTTATACGTGATATGGCAATACTATATAACGTTATACGTTATTACGTAACAGTATATAACGTTATACGTTATATAGTAATAGTATATAACGTTATACGTTATATAGTAATAGTATATAACGTTATACGTTATATAGTAATAGTATATAACGTTATACGTTAGTACGTAATATTATACAACGTTATACGTGATATGGTAATACTATATAACGTTATACGTTAATACGTAATAGTATATATCGTTATACGTTATATAGTAATAGTATATAACGTTATACGTTATATAGTAATAGTATATAACGTTATACGTTATATAGTAATAGTATATAACGATATACGTTATATAGTAATAGTATATAACGTTATACGTTATATAGTAATAGTATATAACGTTATACGTTAGTACGTAATAATATACAACGTTATACGTGATATGGCAATACTATATAACGTTATACGTTATTACGTAACAGTATATAACGTTATACGTTATATAGTAATAGTATATAACGTTATACGTTATATAGTAATAGTATATAACGTTATACGTTATATAGTAATAGTATATAACGTTATACGTTAGTACGTAATATTATACAACGTTATACGTGATATGGTAATACTATATAACGTTATACGTTAATACGTAATAGTATATATCGTTATACGTTATATACTAATAGTATATAACGTTATGCGTTATATAGTAATAGCATATAACGTTATGCGTTATATAGTAATAGTATATAACGTTATACGATAGTACGGAATAGTATATATCGTTATACGTTATATAGTAATAGTATATAACGTTATACGTTATATAGTAATAGTATATAACGTTATACGTTATATAGTAATAGTATATAACGTTATACGTTATATAGTAATAGTATATAACTTTATACGTTATATAGTAATAGTATATAACGTTATACGTTATATAGTAATAGTATATAACTTTATACGTTATATAGTAATAGTATATAACGTTATACGTTAGTACGTAATAATATATATCGTTATACGTTATATAGTAACAGTATGTAACGTTATACGATAGTACGTAATAGTATATATCGTTATACGTTATATAGTAATAGCATATAACGTTATACGTTAGTACGTAATAATATACAACGTTATACGTGATATGGTAATACTATATAATGTTATACGCTATTACGTAATATTATATAACGTTATACGTTAATACGGAATAGTATATATCGTTATACGTTATATAGTAATAGTATATAACGTTATACGTTATATAGTAATAGTATATAACGTTATACGTTATATAGTAATAGTATATAACGTTATACGTTATATAGTAATAGTATATAACGTTATACGTTATATAGTAATAGTATATAACGTTATACGTTAGTACGTAATAATATACAACGTTATACGTGATATGGTAATACTATATAACGTTATACGCTATTACGTAATAGTATATAACGTTATACGTTAATACGTAATAGTATATATCGTTGTACGTTATATAGTAATAGTATATAGCGATATACGTTATATAGTAATAGTATATAACGTTGTACGTTATATAGTAATAGTATATAACGTTATACGTTATATAGTAATATTATATAACGTTATGCGTTATATAGTAATAGTATATAACGTTATGCGTTATATAGTAATAGTATATAACGTTATGCGTTATATAGTAATAGTATAGAACGTTATACGATATAGTAATAGTACATAACGTTATACGTCATATAGTAATAGTATATAACGTTATACGTTAGTACGTAATAATATACAACGTTATACGTGATATGGCAATACTATATAACGTTATACGTTATTACGTAATAGTATATAACGTTATACGTTATTACGTAATAGTATACAACGTTATACGTGATATGGTAAAACTATATAACGTTATACGTTAATACGTAATAGTATATATCGTTATACGTTATATAGCAATAGTATATAACGTTATACGTTATATAGTAATAGTATATAACGTTATACGTTAGTACGTAATAATATACAACGTTATACGTGATATGGCAATACTATATAACGTTATACGTTATTACGTAACAGTATATAACGTTATACGTTATATAGTAATAGTATATAACGTTATACGTTATATAATAATAGTATATAACGTTATACGTTATATAGTAATAGTATATAACGTTATACGTTAGTACGTAATAATATACAACGTTATACGTGATATGGTAATACTATATAACGTTATACGTTAATACGTAATAGTATATATCGTTATACGTTATATAGTAATAGTATATAATGTTATACGTTATATAGTAATAGTATATAACGTTATACGTTATATAGTAATAGTATATAACGTTATACGTTATATAGTAATAGTATATAACGTTATACGTTAGTACGTAATAATATACAACGTTATACGTGATATGGTAATACTATATAACGTTATACGTTGATACGTAATAGTATATATCGTTATACGTTATATAGTAATAGTATATAACGTTATACGTTATATAGTAATATTATATAACGTTATGCGTTATATAGTAATAGTATATAACGTTATACGTTATATAGTAATAGTATATAACGTTATGCGTTATATAGTAATATTATATAACGTTATGCGTTATATAGTAATAGTATATAACGTTATACGTTATATAGTAATAGTATATAACGTTATACGTTATATAGTAATAGTATATAACGCATAACGTTATATAGTAATAGTATATAACGTTATGCGTTATATAGTAATAGTATATAACGTTATACGATAGTACGGAATAGTATATATCGTTATACGTTATATAGTAATAGTATATAACGTTATACGTTATATAGTAATAGTATATAACGTTATACGTTATATAGTAATAGTATATAACGTTATACGTTATATAGTAATAGTATATAACTTTATACGTTATATAGTAATAGTATATAACGTTATACGTTAGTACGTAATAATATATATCGTTATACGTTATATAGTAATAGTATGTAACGTTATACGATAGTATGTAATAGTATATATCGTTATACGTTATATAGTAATAGCATATAACGTTATACGTTAGTACGTAATAATATACAACGTTATACGTGATATGGTAATACTATATAATGTTATACGCTATTACGTAATATTATATAACGTTATACGTTAATACGGAATAGTATATATCGTTATACGTTATATAGTAATAGTATATAACGTTATACGCTATATAGTAATAGTATATAACGTTATACGTTATATAGTAATAGTATATAACGTTATACGTTATATAGTATAAGTATATAACGTTATACGTTATATAGTAATAGTATATAACGTTATACGTTATATAGTAATAGTATATAACGTTATACGTTATATAGTAATAGTATATAACGTTATACGTTATATAGTAATATTATATAACGTTATGCGGTATATAGTAATAGTATATAACGTTATACGTTATATAGTAATAGTATATAACGTTATACGTTATATAGTAATAGTATATAACGTTATACGTTATATAGTAATAGTATATAACGTTATACGTTAGTACGTAATAATATACAACGTTATACGTGATATGGTAATACTATATAACGTTATACGTTAATACGTAATAGTATATATCGTTATACGTTATATAGTAATAGTATATAACGTTATACGTTATATAGTAATAGTATATAACGTTATACGATAGTACGTAATAGTATATAACGTTATACGTGATATGGTAATACTATATAACGTTATACGCTATTACGTAATAGTATATAACGTTATACGTTAATACGTCATAGTATATATCGTTATACGTTATATAGTAATAGTATATAACGTTATACGTTATATAGTAATAGTATATAACGTTATACGTTATATAGTAATAGTATATAACGTTATACGTTATATAGTAATAGTATATATCGTTATACGTTATATAGTAATATTATATAACGTTATGCGTTATATAGTAATAGTATATAACGTTATACGTTATATAGTAATAGTATATAACGTTATACGTTATATAGTAATAGTATATAACGTTATACGTTAGTACGTAATAATATACAACGTTATACGTGATATGGCAATACTATATAACGTTATACGTTATTACGTAATAGTATATAACGTTATACGTTATTACGTAATAGTATACAACGTTATACGTGATATGGTAAAACTATATAACGTTATACGTTAATACGTAATAGTATATATCGTTATACGTTATATACTATTACTATATAACGTTATGCGTTATATAGTAATAGTATATAACGTTATGCGTTATATAGTAATAGTATATAACGTTATACGATAGTACGGAATAGTATATATCGTTATACGTTATATAGTAATAGTATATAACGTTATACGTTATATAGTAATAGTATATAACGTTATACGTTATATAGTAATAGTATATAACGTTATACGTTATATAGTAATAGTATATAACTTTATACGTTATATAGTAATATTATATAACGTTATACGTTATATAGTAATAGTATATAACTTTATACGTTATATAGTAATAGTATATAACGTTATACGTTAGTACGTAATAATATATATCGTTATACGTTATATAGTAACAGTATGTAACGTTATACGATAGTACGTAATAGTATATATCGTTATACGTTATATAGTAATAGCATATAACGTTATACGTTAGTACGTAATAATATACAACGTTATACGTGATATGGTAATACTATATAATGTTATACGCTATTACGTAATATTATATAACGTTATACGTTAATACGGAATAGTATATATCGTTATACGTTATATAGTAATAGTATATAACGTTATACGTTATATAGTAATAGTATATAACGTTATACGTTATATAGTAATAGTATATAACGTTATACGTTAGTACGTAATATTATACAACGTTATACGTGATATGGTAATACTATATAACGTTATACGTTAATACGTAATAGTATATATCGTTATACGTTATATACTAATAGTATATAACGTTATGCGTTATATAGTAATAGTATATAACGTTATGCGTTATATAGTAATAGTATATAACGTTATACGATAGTACGGAATAGTATATATCGTTATACGTTATATAGTAATAGTATATAACGTTATACGTTATATAGTAATAGTATATAACGTTATACGTTATATAGTAATAGTATATAACGTTATACGTTATATAGTAATAGTATATAACTTTATACGTTATATAGTAATAGTATATAACGTTATACGTTATATAGTAATAGTATATAACTTTATACGTTATATAGTAATAGTATATAACGTTATACGTTAGTACGTAATAATATATATCGTTATACGTTATATAGTAACAGTATGTAACGTTATACGATAGTACGTAATAGTATATATCGTTATACGTTATATAGTAATAGCATACAACGTTATACGTTAGTACGTAATAATATACAACGTTATACGTGATATGGTAATACTATATAATGTTATACGCTATTACGTAATATTATATAACGTTATACGTTAATACGGAATAGTATATATCGTTATACGTTATATAGTAATAGTATATAACGTTATACGTTATATAGTAATAGTATATAACGTTATACGTTATATAGTAATATTATATAACGTTACGCGGTATATAGTAATAGTATATAACGTTATACGTTATATAGTAATAGTATATAACGTTATACGTTATATAGTAATAGTATATAACGTTATACGTTATATAGTAATAGTATATAACGTTATACGATAGTACGTAATAATATACAACGTTATACGTGATATGGTAATACTATATAACGTTATACGTTAATACGTAATAGTATATATCGTTATACGTTATATAGTAATAGTATATAACGTTATACGTTATATAGTAATAGTATATAACGTTATACGTTATATAGTATAAGTATATAACGTTATACGTTATATAGTAATAGTATATAACGTTATACGTTATATAGTAATAGTATATAACGTTATACGTTATATAGTAATAGTATATAACGTTATACGTTATATAGTAATATTATATAACGTTATGCGGTATATAGTAATAGTATATAACGTTATGCGTTATATAGTAATAGTATATAACGTTATACGATAGTACGGAATAGTATATATCGTTATACGTTATATAGTAATAGTATATAACGTTATACGTTATATAGTAATAGTATATAACGTTATACGTTATATAGTAATAGTATATAACGTTATACGTTATATAGTAATAGTATATAACTTTATACGTTATATAGTAATAGTATATAACGTTATACGTTAGTACGTAATAATATATATCGTTATACGTTATATAGTAATAGTATGTAACGTTATACGATAGTACGTAATAGTATATATCGTTATACGTTATATAGTAATAGCATATAACGTTATACGTTAGTACGTAATAATATACAACGTTATACGTGATATGGTAATACTATATAATGTTATACGCTATTACGTAATATTATATAACGTTATACGTTAATACGGAATAGTATATATCGTTATACGTTATATAGTAATAGTATATAACGTTATACGTTATATAGTAATAGTATATAACGTTATACGTTATATAGTAATAGTATATAACGTTATACGTTATATAGTATAAGTATATAACGTTATACGTTATATAGTAATAGTATATAACGTTATACGTTATATAGTAATAGTATATAACGTTATACGTTATATAGTAATAGTATATAACGTTATACGTTAGTACGTAATAATATACAACGTTATACGTGATATGGTAATACTATATAACGTTATACGTTAATACGTAATAGTATATATCGTTATACGTTATATAGTAATAGTATATAACGTTATACGTTATATAGTAATATTATATAACGTTATGCGTTATATAGTAATAGTATATAACGTTATACGTTATATAGTAATAGTATATAACGTTATACGTTATATAGTAATAGTATATAACGTTATACGTTATATAGTAATAGTATATAACGTTATACGTTAGTACGTAATAATATACAACGTTATACGTGATATGGTAATACTATATAACGTTATACGCTATTACGTAATAGTATATAACGTTATACGTTAATACGTAATAGTATATATCGTTGTACGTTATATAGTAATAGTATATAGCGATATACGTTATATAGTAATAGTATATAACGTTGTACGTTATATAGTAATAGTATATAACGTTATACGTTATATAGTAATATTATATAACGTTATGCGTTATATAGTAATAGTATATAACGTTATGCGTTATATAGTAATAGTATATAACGTTATGCGTTATATAGTAATAGTATAGAACGTTATACGATATAGTAATAGTACATAACGTTATACGTCATATAGTAATAGTATATAACGTTATACGTTAGTACGTAATAATATACAACGTTATACGTGATATGGCAATACTATATAACGTTATACGTTATATAGTAATAGTATATAACGTTATACGTTAGTACGTAATAATATACAACGTTATACGTGATATGGCAATACTATATAACGTTATACGTTATTACGTAACAGTATATAACGTTATACGTTATATAGTAATAGTATATAACGTTATACGTTATATAATAATAGTATATAACGTTATACGTTATATAGTAATAGTATATAACGTTATACGTTAGTACGTAATATTATACAACGTTATACGTGATATGGTAATACTATATAACGTTATACGTTAATACGTAATAGTATATATCGTTATACGTTATATAGTAATAGTATATAATGTTATACGTTATATAGTAATAGTATATAACGTTATACGTTATATAGTAATAGTATATAACGTTATGCGTTATATAGTAATATTATATAACGTTATGCGTTATATAGTAATATTATATAACGTTATGCGTTATATAGTAATAGTATATAACGTTATACGTTATATAGTAATAGTATATAACGTTATGCGTTATATAGTAATATTATATAACGTTATGCGTTATATAGTAATAGTATATAACGTTATACGTTATATAGTAATAGTATATAAAGATATACGTTATATAGTAATAGTATATAACGTTATGCGTTATATAGTAATAGTATATAACGTTATACGATAGTACGGAATAGTATATATCGTTATACGTTATATAGTAATAGTATATAACGTTATACGTTATATAGTAATAGTATATAACGTTATACGTTATATAGTAATAGTATATAACGTTATACGTTATATAGTAATAGTATATAACTTTATACGTTATATAGTAATAGTATATAACGTTATACGTTAGTACGTAATAATATATATCGTTATACGTTATATAGTAATAGTATGTAACGTTATACGATAGTACGTAATAGTATATATCGTTATACGTTATATAGTAATAGCATATAACGTTATACGTTAGTACGTAATAATATACAACGTTATACGTGATATGGTAATACTATATAATGTTATACGCTATTACGTAATATTATATAACGTTATACGTTAATACGGAATAGTATATATCGTTATACGTTATATAGTAATAGTATATAACGTTATACGTTATATAGTAATAGTATATAACGTTATACGTTATATAGTAATAGTATATAACGTTATACGTTATATAGTATAAGTATATAACGTTATACGTTATATAGTAATAGTATATAACGTTATACGTTATATAGTAATAGTATATAACGTTATACGTTATATAGTAATAGTATATAACGTTATACGTTATATAGTAATATTATATAACGTTATGCGGTATATAGTAATAGTATATAACGTTATACGTTATATAGTAATAGTATATAACGTTATACGTTATATAGTAATAGTATATAACGTTATACGTTATA
This sequence comes from Bombus terrestris, assembly GCF_910591885.1. Lineage (NCBI taxonomy): Eukaryota > Metazoa > Arthropoda > Insecta > Hymenoptera > Apidae > Bombus > Bombus terrestris. Next base: position 49,235 of record NW_025963569.1, on the reverse strand, counting down.
TAGTAATAGTATATAACGTTATACGTTAGTACGTAATAATATACAACGTTATACGTGATATGGTAATACTATATAACGTTATACGTTAATACGTAATAGTATATATCGTTATACGTTATATAGTAATAGTATATAACGTTATACGTTATATAGTAATATTATATAACGTTATGCGTTATATAGTAATAGTATATAACGTTATACGTTATATAGTAATAGTATATAACGTTATGCGTTATATAGTAATAGTAGCTAACGTTATACGATAGTACGGAATAGTATATATCGTTATACGTTATATAGTAATAGTATATAACGTTATACGTTATATAGTAATAGTATATAACGTTATACGTTATATAGTAATAGTATATAACGTTATACGTTATATAGTAATAGTATATAACGTTATACGTTATATAGTAATAGTATATAACGTTATACGTTAGTACGTAATAATATACAACGTTATACGTGATATGGTAATACTATATAACGTTATACGTTAATACGTAATAGTATATATCGTTATACGTTATATAGTAATAGTATATAACGTTATACGTTATATAGTAATAGTATATAACGTTATACGATAGTACGTAATAGTATATAACGTTATACGTGATATGGTAATACTATATAACGTTATACGCTATTACGTAATAGTATATAACGTTATACGTTAATACGTCATAGTATATATCGTTATACGTTATATAGTAATAGTATATAACGTTATACGTTATATAGTAATAGTATATAACGTTATACGTTATATAGTAATAGTATATAACGTTATACGTTATATAGTAATAGTATATAACGTTATGCGTTATATAGTAATAGTATATAACGTTATGCGTTATATAGTAATAGTATAGAACGTTATACGATATAGTAATAGTACATAACGTTATACGTCATATAGTAATAGTATATAACGTTATACGTTAGTACGTAATAATATACAACGTTATACGTGATATGGCAATACTATATAACGTTATACGATAGTACGGAATAGTATATATCGTTATACGTTATATAGTAATATTATATAACGTTATACGTTATATAGTAATAGTATATAACGTTATACGTTATTACGTAATAGTATATAACGTTATACGTTATATAGTAATAGTATATAACGTTATACGTTATATAGTAATATTATATAACGTTATGCGTTATATAGTAATAGTATATAACGTTATACGTTAGTACGTAATAATATACAACGTTATACGTGATATGGCAGTACTATATAACGTTATACGTTATTACGTAATAGTATATAACGTTATACGTTATATAGTAATAGTATATAACGTTATACGTTATATAGTAATAGTATATAACGTTATACGTTATATAGTAATAGTATATAACGTTATACGTTATTACGTAATAGTATATATCGTTATACGTTATATAGTAATAGTATAGAACGTTATACGTTATATAGTAATAGTATATAACGTTATACGTTATATAGTAATAGTATATAACGTTATACGTTACATAGTAATAGTATATAACGTTATGCGTTAATACGTAATAGTATATATCGTCATACGTTATATAGTAATAGTATATAACGTTATACGTTATATAGTAATAGTATATAACGTTATACGTTATATAGTAATAGTATATAACGTTATACGTTATATAGTAATAGTATATAACGTTATACGTTAGTACGTAATAATATACAACGTTATACGTGATATGGCAATACTATATAACGTTATACGTTATTACGTAATACTATATAACGTTATACGTTATATAGTAACAGTATATATCGTTATGCGTTATATAGTTATAGTATATAGCGATATATGTGACATAGTAATAGTATATAACGTTATACGTTAGTACGTAATAGTATATAACGTTATACGTTATATAGTAATAGTATATAACGTTATACGTTATATAGTAATAGTATATAACGTTATACGTTAGTACGTAATAATATACAACGTTATACGTGATATGGCAATACTATATAACGTTATACGTTATTACGTAATAGTATATATCGTTATACGTTATATAGTAATAGTATATAACGTTATACGTTATATAGTAATAGTTTATAACATTATACGTTATATAGTAATAGTATATAACGTTATACGTTAATACGTAATGGTATATATCGTTATACGTTATATAGTAATAGTATATAACGTTATACGTTATATAGTAATAGTATATAACGTTATACGTTATATAGTAATAGTATATAACGTTATACGTTAATACGTAATAGTATATATCGTTATACGTTATATAGTAATAGTATATAACGTTATGCGTTATATAGTAATAGTATATAACGTTATACGATATATAGTATAAGTATATAACGTTATACGTTATATAATAATAGTATATAACGTTATACGTTATATAGTAATAGTATATAACGTTATACGTTATATAGTAATATTATATAACGTTATGCGTTATATAGTTATAGTATAGAACGTTATACGTTATATAGTAATAGTATATAACGTTATACGTTATATAGAAATAGTATATAACGTTATACGTTATATAGTAATAGTATATAACGTTATACGTTATATAGTAATAGTATATAACGTTATACGGTATATAGTAATATTATATAACGTTATGCGTTATATAGTAATAGTATATAACGATATACGCTATATAGTAATAGTATATAACGTTATGCGTTATATAGTAATAGTATATAACGTTATACGATAGTACGGAATAGTATATATCGTTATACGTTATATAGTAATAGTATATAACATTATACGTTAGTACGTAATAATATACAACGTTATACGTGATATGGCAATACTATATAACGTTATACGTTATTACGTAATAGTATATAACGTTATACGTTATATAGTAATAGTATATAACGTTATACGTTATATAGTAATAGTATATAACGTTATACGTTATATAGTAATGGTATATAACGTTATACGTTATATAGTAATATTATATAACGTTATACGATAGTACGGAATAGTATATATCGTTATACGTTATATAGTAATAGTATATAACGTTATACGTTAATACGTAATAGTATATATCGTTATACGTTATATAGTAATAGTATATAACGTTATGCGGTATATAGTAATAGTATATAACGTTATACGTTATATAGTAATAGTATATAACGTTATACGTTATATAGTAATAGTATATAACGTTATACGTTATATAGTAATAGTATATAACGTTATACGTTAGTACGTAATAATATACAACGTTATACGTGATATGGTAATACTATATAACGTTATACGTTAATACGTAATAGTATATATCGTTATACGTTATATAGTAATAGTATATAACGTTATACGTTATATAGTAATATTATATAACGTTATGCGTTATATAGTAATAGTATATAACGTTATACGTTATATAGTAATAGTATATAACGTTATGCGTTATATAGTAATAGTAGCTAACGTTATACGATAGTACGGAATAGTATATATCGTTATACGTTATATAGTAATAGTATATAACGTTATACGTTATATAGTAATAGTATATAACGTTATACGTTATATAGTAATAGTATATAACGTTATACGTTATATAGTAATAGTATATAACGTTATACGTTATATAGTAATAGTATATAACGTTATACGTTAGTACGTAATAATATACAACGTTATACGTGATATGGTAATACTATATAACGTTATACGTTAATACGTAATAGTATATATCGTTATACGTTATATAGTAAAAGTATATAACGTTATACGTTATATAGTAATAGTATATAACGTTATACGATAGTACGGAATAGTATATATCGTTTTACGTTATATAGTAATAATATATAACATTATACGTTAGTACGTAATAATATACAACGTTATACGTGATATGGCAATACTATATAACGTTATACGTTATTACGTAATAGTATATAACGTTATACGTTATATAGTAATAGTATATAACGTTATACGTTATATAGTAATAGTATATAACGTTATACGTTATATAGTAATAGTATATAACGTTATAGGTTATATAGTAATGGTATATAACGTTATACGTTATATAGTAATATTATATAACGTTATACGATAGTACGGAATAGTATATATCGTTATACGTTATATAGTAATAGTATATAACGTTATACGTTAATACGTAATAGTATATATCGTTATACGTTATATAGTAATAGTATATAACGTTATGCGGTATATAGTAATAGTATATAACGTTATACGTTATATAGTAATAGTATATAACGTTATACGTTATATAGTAATAGTATATAACGTTATACGTTATATAGTAATAGTATATAACGTTATACGTTAGTACGTAATAATATACAACGTTATACGTGATATGGTAATACTATATAACGTTATACGTTAATACGTAATAGTATATATCGTTATACGTTATATAGTAATAGTATATAACGTTATACGTTATATAGTAATATTATATAACGTTATGCGTTATATAGTAATAGTATATAACGTTATACGTTATATAGTAATAGTATATAACGTTATGCGTTATATAGTAATAGTAGCTAACGTTATACGATAGTACGGAATAGTATATATCGTTATACGTTATATAGTAATAGTATATAACGTTATACGTTATATAGTAATAGTATATAACGTTATACGTTATATAGTAATAGTATATAACGTTATACGTTATATAGTAATAGTATATAACGTTATACGTTATATAGTAATAGTATATAACGTTATACGTTATATAGTAATAGTATATAACGTTATACGTTAGTACGTAATAATATACAACGTTATACGTGATATGGTAATACTATATAACGTTATACGTTAATACGTAATAGTATATATCGTTATACGTTATATAGTAAAAGTATATAACGTTATACGTTATATAGTAATAGTATATAACGTTATACGATAGTACGGAATAGTATATATCGTTATACGTTATATAGTAATAATATATAACATTATACGTTAGTACGTAATAATATACAACGTTATACGTGATATGGCAATACTACATAACGTTATACGTTATTACGTAATAGTATATAACGTTATACGTTATATAGTAATAGTATATAACGTTATACGTTATATAGTAATAGTATATAACGTTATACGTTATATAGTAATGGTATATAACGTTATACGTTATATAGTAATATTATATAACGTTATACGATAGTACGGAATAGTATATATCGTTATACGTTATATAGTAATAGTATATAACGTTATACGTTAATACGTAATAGTATATATCGTTATACGTTATATAGTAATAGTATATAACGTTATGCGGTATATAGTAATAGTATATAACGTTATACGTTATATAGTAATAGTATATAACGTTATACGTTATATAGTAATAGTATATAACGTTATACGTTATATAGTAATAGTATATAACGTTCTACGTTAGTACGTAATAATATACAACGTTATACGTGATATGGTAATACTATATAACGTTATACGTTAATACGTAATAGTATATATCGTTATACGTTATATAGTAATAGTATATAACGTTATACGTTATATAGTAATATTATATAACGTTATGCGTTATATAGTAATAGTATATAACGTTATACGTTATATAGTAATAGTATATAACGTTATGCGTTATATAGTAATAGTAGCTAACGTTATACGATAGTACGGAATAGTATATATCGTTATACGTTATATAGTAATAGTATATAACGTTATACGTTATATAGTAATAGTATATAACGTTATACGTTATATAGTAATAGTATATAACGTTATACGTTATATAGTAATAGTATATAACGTTATACGTTATATAGTAATAGTATATAACGTTATACGTTATATAGTAATAGTATATAACGTTATACGTTAGTACGTAATAACATACAACGTTATACGTGATATGGTAATACTATATAACGTTATACGTTAATACGTAATAGTATATATCGTTATAGGTTATATAGTAATAGTATATAACGTTATACGTTATATAGTAATAGTATATAACGTTATACGATAGTACGTAATAGTATATAACGTTATACGTGATATGGTAATACTATATAACGTTATACGCTATTACGTAATAGTATATAACGTTATACGTTAATACGTCATAGTATATATCGTTATACGTTATATAGTAATAGTATATAACGTTATACGTTATATAGTAATAGTATATAACGTTATACGTTATATAGTAATAGTATATAACGTTATACGTTATATAGTAATAGTATATATCGTTATACGTTATATAGTAATATTATATAACGTTATGCGTTATATAGTAATAGTATATAACGTTATACGTTATATAGTAATAGTATATAACGTTATACGTTATATAGTAATAGTATATAACGTTATACGTTAGTACGTAATAATATACAACGTTATACGTGATATGGCAATACTATATAACGTTATACGTTATATAGTAATAGTATATAACGTTATACGTTAGTACGTAATAATATACAACGTTATACGTGATATGGCAATACTATATAACGTTATACGTTATTACGTAACAGTATATAACGTTATACGTTATATAGTAATAGTATATAACGTTATACGTTATATAGTAATAGTATATAACGTTATACGTTATATAGTAATATTATATAACGTTATGCGGTATATAGTAATAGTATATAACGTTATACGTTATATAGTAATAGTATATAACGTTATACGTTAGTACGTAATAATATACAACGTTATACGTGATATGGTAATACTATATAACGTTATACGTTAATACGTAATAGTATATATCGTTATACGTTATATAGTAATAGTATATAACGTTATACGTTATATAGTAATATTATATAACGTTATGCGTTATATAGTAATAGTATATAACGTTATACGTTATATAGTAATAGTATATAACGTTATGCGTTATATAGTAATAGTATATAACGTTATACGTTAGTACGTAATAATATACAACGTTATACGTGATATGGCAATACTATATAACGTTATACGTTAATACGTAATAGTATATATCGTTATACGTTATATAGTAATAGTATATAACGTTATACGTTATATAGTAATATTATATAACGTTATGCGTTATATAGTAATAGTATATAACGTTATACGTTATATAGTAATAGTATATAACGTTATGCGTTAGTACGTAATAATATACAACGTTATACGTGATATGGTAATACTATATAACGTTATACGTTAATACGTAATAGTATATATCGTTATACGTTATATAGTAATAGTATATAACGTTATACGTTATATAGTAATATTATATAACGTTATGCGTTATATAGTAATAGTATATAACGTTATACGTTATATAGTAATAGTATATAACGTTATGCGTTATATAGTAATAGTAGCTAACGTTATACGATAGTACGGAATAGTATATATCGTTATACGTTAATACGTAATAGTATATATCGTTATACGTTATATAGTAATAGTATATAACGTTATACGTTATATAGTAATAGTACATAACGTTATACGTCATATAGTAATAGTATATAACGTTATACGTTAGTACGTAATAATATACAACGTTATACGTGATATGGCAATACTATATAACGTTATACGTTATTACGTAATAGTATATAACGTTATACGTTATTACGTAATAGTATACAACGTTATACGTGATATGGTAAAACTATATAACGTTATACGTTAATACGTAATAGTATATATCGTTATACGTTATATAGTAATAGTATATAACGTTATACGTTATATAGTAATAGTATATAACGTTATACGTTATATAGTAATAGTATATAACGTTATACGTTAGTACGTAATAATATACATCGTTATACGTGATATGGTAATACTATATAACGTTATACGCTATTACTTAATAGTATATAACGTTATACGTTAATACGTAATAGTATATATCGTTATACGTTATATAGTAATAGTATATAACGTTATACGTTATATAGTAATAGTATATAACGTTATACGTTATATAGTAATATTATATAACGTTATGCGTTATATAGTAATAGTATATAACGTTATACGTTATATAGTAATATTATATAACGTTATGCGGTATATAGTAATAGTATATAACGTTATACGTTATATAGTAATAGTATATAACGTTATCCGTTATATAGTAATAGTATATAACGTTATACGTTAGTACGTAATAATATACAACGTTATACGTCATATGGTAATACTATATAACGTTATACGTTAATACGTAATAGTATATATCGTTATACGTTATATAGTAATAGTATATAACGTTATACGTTATATAGTAATATTATATAACGTTATGCGTTAGTACGTAATAATATACAACGTTATACGTGATATGGTAATACTATATAACGTTATACGCTATTACGTAATAGTATATAACGTTATACGTTAATACGTAATAGTATATATCGTTATACGTTATATAGTAATAGTATATAGCGATATACGTTATATAGTAATAGTATATAACGTTATACGTTATATAGTAATAGTATATAACGTTATACGTTATATAGTAATATTATATAACGTTATGCGTTATATAGTAATAGTATATAACGTTATACGTTATATAGTAATAGTATATAACGTTATACGTTATATAGTAATAGTATATAACGTTATACGTTAGTACGTAATAATATACAACGTTATACGTTAGTACGTAATAATATACAACGTTATACGTGATATGGCAATACTATATAACGTTATACGTTATTACGTAACAGTATATAACGTTATACGTTATATAGTAATAGTATATAACGTTATACGTTATATAGTAATAGTATATAACGTTATACGTTATATAGTAATATTATATAACGTTATGCGTTATATAGTAATAGTATATAACGTTATACGTTATATAGTAATAGTATATAACGTTATACGTTATATAGTAATAGTATATAACGATATACGTTATATACTATTACTATATAACGTTATACGTTATATAGTAATAGTATATAACGTTATACGTTAGTACGTAATAATATACAACGTTATGCGTGATATGGCAATACTATATAACGTTATACGTTATTACGTAACAGTATATAACGTTATACGTTATATAGTAATAGTATATAACGTTATACGTTATATAGTAATAGTATATAACGTTATACGTTATATAGTAATAGTATATAACGTTATACATTAGTACGTAATAATATACAACGTTATACGTGATATGGTAATACTATATAACGTTATACGTTAATACGTAATAGTATAAATCGTTATACGTTATATAGTAATAGTATATAACGTTATACGTTATATAGTAATAGTATATAACGTTATACGTTATATAGTAATAGTATATAACGTTATACGTTAGTACGTAATAATATACAACGTTATACGTGATATGGTAATACTATATAACGGTATACGCTATTACGTAATAGTATATAACGTTATACGTTAATACGTAATAGTATATATCGTTATACGTTATATAGTAATAGTATATAGCGATATACGTTATATACTAATAGTATATAACGTTATACGTTATATAGTAATAGTATATAACGTTATACGTTATATAGTAATAGTATATAACGTTATACGTTATATAGTAATAGTATATAACGTTATACGATAGTACGTAATAGTATATAACGTTATACGTGATATGGTAATACTATATAACGTTATACGCTATTACGTAATAGTATATAACGTTATACGTTAATACGTCATAGTATATATCGTTATACGTTATATAGTAATAGTATATAACGTTATACGTGATATGGTAATACTATATAACGTTATACGTTAATACGTAATAGTATATATCGTTATACGTTATATAGTAATAGTATATAACGTTATACGTTATATAGTAATATTATATAACGTTATGCGTTATATAGTAATAGTATATAACGTTATACGTTATATAGTAATAGTATATAACGTTATACGTTATATAGTAATAGTATATAACGTTATACGATAGTACGTAATAGTATATAACGTTATACGTGATATGGTAATACTATATAACGTTATACGCTATTACGTAATAGTATATAACGTTATACGTTAATACGTCATAGTATATATCGTTATACGTTATATAGTAATAGTATATAACGTTATACGTTATATAGTAATAGTATATAACGTTATACGTTATATAGTAATAGTATATAACGTTATACGTTATATAGTAATAGTATATAACGTTATACGTTATATAGTAATAGTATATAACGTTATACGTTATATAGTAATAGTATATAACGTTATACGTTATATAGTAATAGTATATAACGTTATACGTTATATAGTAATAGTATATAACGTTATACGTTAGTACGTAATAATATACAACGTTATACGTGATATGGCAATACTATATAACGTTATACGTTATTACGTAATAGTATATAACGTTATACGTTATTACGTAATAGTATACAACGTTATACGTGATATGGTAAAACTATATAACGTTATACGTTAATACGTAATAGTATATATCGTTATACGTTATATAGTAATAGTATATAACTTTATACGTTATATAGTAATAGTATATAACGTTATACGTTAGTACGTAATAATATATATCGTTATACGTTATATAGTAATAGTATATAACGTTATACGATAGTACGAAATAGTATATATCGTTATACGTTATATAGTAAGAGTATATAACGTTATACGTTAGTACGTAATAATATACAACGTTATACGTGATATGGTAATACTATATAACCTTATACGCTATTACGTAATAGTATATAACGTTATACGTTAATACGGAATAGTATATATCGTTATACGTTATATAGTAAAAGTATATAACGTTATACGTTATATAGTAATAGTATATAACGTTATACGTTATATAGTATAAGTATATAACGTTATACGTTATATAGTAATAGTATATAACGTTATACGTTATATAGTAATAGTATATAACGTTATACGTTATATAGTAATAATATATAACGTTATGCGGTATATAGTAATAGTATATAACGTTATACGTTATATAGTAATAGTATATAACGTTATACGTTAGTACGTAATAATATACAACGTTATACGTGATATGGCAATACTATATAACGTTATACGTTAATACGTAATAGTATATATCGTTATACGTTATATAGTAATAGTATATAACGTTATACGTTATATAGTAATATTATATAACGTTATGCGTTATATAGTAATAGTATATAACGTTATACGTTATATAGTAATAGTATATAACGTTATGCGTTATATAGTAATAGTAGCTAACGTTATACGATAGTACGGAATAGTATATATCGTTATACGTTATATAGTAATAGTATATAACGTTATACGTTATATAGTAATAGTATATAACGTTATACGTTATATAGTAATAGTATATAACGTTATACGTTATATAGTAATAGTATATAACGTTATACGTTATATAGTAATAGTATATAACGTTATACGTTATATAGTAATAGTATATAACGTTATACGTTATATAGTAATAGTATATAACGTTATACGTTATATAGTAATAGTATATAACGTTATACGTTATATAGTAATAGTATATAACGTTATACGTTATATAGTAATAGTATATAACGTTATACGTTATATAGTAATAGTATATAACGTTATACGTTAGTACGTAATAATATACAACGTTATACGTGATATGGCAATACTATATAACGTTATACGTTATTACGTAATAGTATATAACGTTATACGTTATTACGTAATAGTATACAACGTTATACGTGATATGGTAAAACTATATAACGTTATACGTTAATACGTAATAGTATATATCGTTATACGTTATATAGTAATAGTATATAACTTTATACGTTATATAGTAATATTATATAACGTTATACGATAGTACGAAATAGTATATATCGTTATACGTTATATAGTAATAGTATATAACGTTATACGTTAGTACGTAATAATATACAACGTTATACGTGATATGGTAATACTATATAACCTTATACGCTATTACGTAATAGTACATAACGTTATACGTCATATAGTAATAGTATATAACGTTATACGTTAGTACGTAATAATATACAACGTTATACGTGATATGGCAATACTATATAACGTTATACGTTATTACGTAATAGTATATAACGTTATACGTTATTACGTAATAGTATACAACGTTATACGTGATATGGTAAAACTATATAACGTTATACGTTAATACGTAATAGTATATATCGTTATACGTTATATAGTAATAGTATATAACGTTATACGTTATATAGTAATAGTATATAACGTTATACGTTATATAGTAATAGTATATAACGTTATACGTTAGTACGTAATAATATACATCGTTATACGTGATATGGTAATACTATATAACGTTATACGCTATTACTTAATAGTATATAACGTTATACGTTAATACGTAATAGTATATATCGTTATACGTTATATAGTAATAGTATATAACGTTATACGTTATATAGTAATAGTATATAACGTTATACGTTATATAGTAATATTATATAACGTTATGCGTTATATAGTAATAGTATATAACGTTATACGTTATATAGTAATATTATATAACGTTATGCGGTATATAGTAATAGTATATAACGTTATACGTTATATAGTAATAGTATATAACGTTATCCGTTATATAGTAATAGTATATAACGTTATACGTTAGTACGTAATAATATACAACGTTATACGTGATATGGTAATACTATATAACGTTATACGTTAATACGTAATAGTATATATCGTTATACGTTATATAGTAATAGTATATAACGTTATACGTTATATAGTAATATTATATAACGTTATGCGTTATATAGTAATAGTATATAACGTTATGCGTTATATAGTAATAGTAGCTAACGTTATACGATAGTACGGAATAGTATATATCGTTATACGTTATATAGTAATAGTATATAACGTTATACGTTATATAGTAATAGTATATAACGTTATACGTTATATAGTAATAGTATATAACGTTATACGTTATATAGTAATAGTATATAACGTTATACGTTATATAGTAATAGTATATAACGTTATACGTTAGTACGTAATAATATACAACGTTATACGTGATATGGTAATACTATATAACGTTATACGTTAATACGTAATAGTATATATCGTTATACGTTATATAGTAATAGTATATAACGTTATACGTTATATAGTAATAGTATATAACGTTATACGATAGTACGTAATAGTATATAACGTTATACGTGATATGGTAATACTATATAACGTTATACGCTATTACGTAATAGTATATAACGTTATACGTTAATACGTCATAGTATATATCGTTATACGTTATATAGTAATAGTATATAACGTTATACGTTATATAGTAATAGTATATAACGTTATACGTTATATAGTAATAGTATATAACGTTATACGTTATATAGTAATAGTATATAACGTTATACGTTATATAGTAATATTATATAACGTTATGCGTTATATAGTAATAGTATATAACGTTATACGTTATATAGTAATAGTATATAACGTTATACGTTATATAGTAATAGTATATAACGTTATACGTTATATAGTAATAGTATATAACGTTATACGTTAGTACGTAATAATATACAACGTTATACGTGATATGGCAATACTATATAACGTTATACGTTATTACGTAATAGTATATAACGTTATACGTTATTACGTAATAGTATACAACGTTATACGTGATATGGTAAAACTATATAACGTTATACGTTAATACGTAATAGTATATATCGTTATACGTTATATAGTAAAAGTATATAACGTTATACGTTATATGGTAATAGTATATAACGTTATACGTTAGTACGTAATAATATACAACGTTATACGTGATATGGTAATACTATATAACGTTATACGCTATTACGTAATAGTATATAACGTTATACGTTAATACGTAATAGTATATATCGTTATACGTTATATAGTAATAGTATATAGCGATATACGTTATATAGTAATAGTATATAACGTTATACGTTATATAGTAATAGTATATAACGTTATACGTTATATAGTAATATTATATAACGTTATGCGTTATATAGTAATAGTATATAACGTTATACGTTATATAGTAATAGTATATAACGTTATACGTTATATAGTAATAGTATATAACGTTATACGTTAGTACGTAATAATATACAACGTTATACGTTAGTACGTAATAATATACAACGTTATACGTGATATGGCAATACTATATAACGTTATACGTTATTACGTAACAGTATATAACGTTATACGTTATATAGTAATAGTATATAACGTTATACGTTATATAGTAATAGTATATAACGTTATACGTTATATAGTAATATTATATAACGTTATGCGTTATATAGTAATAGTATATAACGTTATACGTTATATAGTAATAGTATATAACGTTATACGTTATATAGTAATAGTATATAACGATATACGTTATATAGTAATAGTATATAACGTTATACGTTATATAGTAATAGTATATAACGTTATACGTTAGTACGTAATAATATACAACGTTATGCGTGATATGGCAATACTATATAACGTTATACGTTATTACGTAACAGTATATAACGTTATACGTTATATAGTAATAGTATATAACGTTATACGTTATATAGTAATAGTATATAACGTTATACGTTATATAGTAATAGTATATAACGTTATACATTATTACGTAATAATGTATAACGTTATACGTGATATGGTAATACTATATAACGTTATACGTTAATACGTAATAGTATAAATCGTTATACGTTATATAGTAATAGTATATAACGTTATACGTTATATAGTAATAGTATATAACGTTATACGTTATATAGTAATAGTATATAACGTTATACGTTAGTACGTAATAATATACAACGTTATACGTGATATGGTAATACTATATAACGTTATACGCTATTACGTAATAGTATATAACGTTATACGTTAATACGTAATAGTATATATCGTTATACGTTATATAGTAATAGTATATAGCGATATACGTTATATACTATTACTATATAACGCATAACGTTATATAGTAATAGTATATAACGTTATACGTTATATAGTAATAGTATATAACGTTATACGTTATATAGTAATAGTATATAACGTTATACGATAGTACGTAATAGTATATAACGTTATACGTGATATGGTAATACTATATAACGTTATACGCTATTACGTAATAGTATATAACGTTATACGTTAATACGTCATAGTATATATCGTTATACGTTATATAGTAATAGTATATAACGTTATACGTGATATGGTAATACTATATAACGTTATACGTTAATACGTAATAGTATATATCGTTATACGTTATATAGTAATAGTATATAACGTTATACGTTATATAGTAATATTATATAACGTTATGCGTTATATAGTAATAGTATATAACGTTATACGTTATATAGTAATAGTATATAACGTTATACGTTATATAGTAATAGTATATAACGTTATACGATAGTACGTAATAGTATATAACGTTATACGTGATATGGTAATACTATATAACGTTATACGCTATTACGTAATAGTATATAACGTTATACGTTAATACGTCATAGTATATATCGTTATACGTTATATAGTAATAGTATATAACGTTATACGTTATATAGTAATAGTATATAACGTTATACGTTATATAGTAATAGTATATAACGTTATACGTTATATAGTAATAGTATATAACGTTATACGTTATATAGTAATAGTATATAACGTTATACGTTATATAGTAATAGTATATAACGTTATACGTTATATAGTAATAGTATATAACGTTATACGTTAGTACGTAATAATATACAACGTTATACGTGATATGGCAATACTATATAACGTTATACGTTATTACGTAATAGTATATAACGTTATACGTTATTACGTAATAGTATACAACGTTATACGTGATATGGTAAAACTATATAACGTTATACGTTAATACGTAATAGTATATATCGTTATACGTTATATAGTAATAGTATATAACTTTATACGTTATATAGTAATAGTATATAACGTTATACGTTAGTACGTAATAATATATATCGTTATACGTTATATAGTAATAGTATATAACGTTATACGATAGTACGAAATAGTATATATCGTTATACGTTATATAGTAAGAGTATATAACGTTATACGTTAGTACGTAATAATATACAACGTTATACGTGATATGGTAATACTATATAACCTTATACGCTATTACGTAATAGTATATAACGTTATACGTTAATACGGAATAGTATATATCGTTATACGTTATATAGTAAAAGTATATAACGTTATACGTTATATAGTAATAGTATATAACGTTATACGTTATATAGTATTAGTATATAACGTTATACGTTATATAGTAATAGTATATAACGTTATACGTTATATAGTAATAGTATATAACGTTATACGTTATATAGTAATAATATATAACGTTATGCGGTATATAGTAATAGTATATAACGTTATACGTTATATAGTAATAGTATATAACGTTATACGTTAGTACGTAATAATATACAACGTTATACGTGATATGGCAATACTATATAACGTTATACGTTAATACGTAATAGTATATATCGTTATACGTTATATAGTAATAGTATATAACGTTATACGTTATATAGTAATATTATATAACGTTATGCGTTATATAGTAATAGTATATAACGTTATACGTTATATAGTAATAGTATATAACGTTATGCGTTATATAGTAATAGTAGCTAACGTTATACGATAGTACGGAATAGTATATATCGTTATACGTTATATAGTAATAGTATATAACGTTATACGTTATATAGTAATAGTATATAACGTTATACGTTATATAGTAATAGTATATAACGTTATACGTTATATAGTAATAGTATATAACGTTATACGTTATATAGTAATAGTATATAACGTTATACGTTATATAGTAATAGTATATAACGTTATACGTTATATAGTAATAGTATATAACGTTATACGTTATATAGTAATAGTATATAACGTTATACGTTATATAGTAATAGTATATAACGTTATACGTTATATAGTAATAGTATATAACGTTATACGTTAGTACGTAATAATATACAACGTTATACGTGATATGGCAATACTATATAACGTTATACGTTATTACGTAATAGTATATAACGTTATACGTTATTACGTAATAGTATACAACGTTATACGTGATATGGTAAAACTATATAACGTTATACGTTAATACGTAATAGTATATATCGTTATACGTTATATAGTAATAGTATATAACTTTATACGTTATATAGTAATATTATATAACGTTATACGATAGTACGAAATAGTATATATCGTTATACGTTATATAGTAATAGTATATAACGTTATACGTTAGTACGTAATAATATACAACGTTATACGTGATATGGTAATACTATATAACCTTATACGCTATTACGTAATAGTATATAACGTTATACGTTAATACGGAATAGTATATATCGTTATACGTTATATAGTAAAAGTATATAACGTTATACGTTATATAGTAATAGTATATAACGTTATACGTTAGTACGTAATAATATACAACGTTATACGTGATATGGTAATACTATATAACGTTATACGCTATTACGTAATAGTATATAACGTTATACGTTAATACGTAATAGTATATATCGTTATACGTTATATAGTAATAGTATATAGCGATATACGTTATATAGTAATAGTATATAACGTTATACGTTATATAGTAATAGTATATAACGTTATACGTTATATAGTAATATTATATAACGTTATGCGTTATATAGTAATAGTATATAACGTTATACGTTATATAGTAATAGTATATAACGTTATACGCTATATAGTAATAGTATATAACGTTATACGTTAGTACGTAATAATATACAACGTTATACGTTAGTACGTAATAATATACAACGTTATACGTGATATGGCAATACTATATAACGTTATACGTTATTACGTAACAGTATATAACGTTATACGTTATATAGTAATAGTATATAACGTTATACGTTATATAGTAATAGTATATAACGTTATACGTTATATAGTAATAGTATATAACGTTATACGTTAGTACGTAATAGTATACAACGTTATACGTGATATGGTAATACTATATAACGTTATACGCTATTACGTAATAGTATATAACGTTATACGTTAATACGTAATAGTATATATCGTTGTACGTTATATAGTAATAGTATATAGCGATATACGTTATATAGTAATAGTATATAACGTTATACGTTATATAGTAATAGTATATAACGTTATACGTTATATAGTAATATTATATAACGTTATGCGTTATATAGTAATAGTATATAACGTTATGCGTTATATAGTAATAGTATATAACGTTATGCGTTATATAGTAATAGTATAGAACGTTATACGATATAGTAATAGTACATAACGTTATACGTCATATAGTAATAGTATATAACGTTATACGTTATATAGTAATAGTATATAACGTTATACGTTATATAGTAATAGTATATAACGATATACGTTATATAGTAATAGTATATAACGTTATACGTTATATAGTAATAGTATATAACGTTATACGTTAGTACGTAATAATATACAACGTTATACGTGATATGGCAATACTATATAACGTTATACGTTATTACGTAACAGTATATAACGTTATACGTTATATAGTAATAGTATATAACGTTATACGTTATATAGTAATAGTATATAACGTTATACGTTATATAGTAATATTATATAACGTTATGCGTTATATAGTAATAGTATATAACGTTATGCGTTATATAGTAATAGTATATAACGTTATGCGTTATATAGTAATAGTATAGAACGTTATACGATATAGTAATAGTACATAACGTTATACGTCATATAGTAATAGTATATAACGTTATACGTTAGTACGTAATAATATACAACGTTATACGTGATATGGCAATACTATATAACGTTATACGTTATTACGTAATAGTATATAACGTTATACGTTATTACGTAATAGTATACAACGTTATACGTGATATGGTTAAACTATATAACGTTATACGTTAATACGTAATAGTATATATCGTTATACGTTATATAGTAATAGTATATAACGTTATACGTTATATAGTAATAGTATATAACGTTATACGTTATATAGTAATAGTATATAACGTTATACGTTATATAGTAATAGTATATAACGTTATACGTTAGTACGTAATAATATACAACGTTATACGTGATATGGTAATACTATATAACGTTATACGCTATTACTTAATAGTATATAACGTTATACGTTAATACGTAACAGTATATATCGTTATACGTTATATAGTAATAGTATATAGCGATATACGTTATATAGTAATAGTATATAACGTTATACGTTATATAGTAATAGTATATAACGTTATACGTTATATAGTAATATTATATAACGTTATGCGTTATATAGTAATAGTATATAACGTTATACGTTATATAGTAATAGTATATAACGTTATACGTTATATAGTAATAGTATATAACGATATACGTTATATAGTAATAGTATATATCGTTATACGTTATATAGTAATAGTATATAACGTTATACGTTAGTACGTAATAATATACAACGTTATACGTGATATGGCAATACTATATAACGTCATACGTTATTACGTAACAGTATATAACGTTATACGTTATATAGTAATAGTATATAACGTTATACGTTATATAGTAATAGTATATAACGTTATACGTTATATAGTAATAGTATATAACGTTATACATTAGTACGTAATAATATACAACGTTATACGTGATATGGTAATACTATATAACGTTATACGTTAATACGTAATAGTATATATCGTTATACGTTATATAGTAATAGTATATAACGTTATACGTTATATAGTAATAGTATATAACGTTATACGTTATATAGTAATAGTATATAACGTTATACGTTAGTACGTAATAATATACAACGTTATACGTGATATGGTAATACTATATAACGTTATACGCTATTACGTAATAGTATATAACGTTATACGTTAATACGTAATAGTATATATCGTTATACGTTATATAGTAATAGTATATAGCGATATACGTTATATACTATTACTATATAACGTATAACGTTATATAGTAATAGTATATAACGTTATACGTTATATAGTAATATTATATAACGTTATGCGTTATATAGTAATAGTATATAACGTTATGCGTTATATAGTAATAGTATATAACGTTATGCGTTATATAGTAATAGTATATAACGTTATACGATAGTACGGAATAGTATATATCGTTATACGTTATATAGTAATAGTATATAACGTTATACGTTATATAGTAATAGTATATAACGTTATACGTTATATAGTAATAGTATATAACGTTATACGTTATATAGTAATAGTATATAACTTTATACGTTATATAGTAATAGTATATAACGTTATACGTTAGTACGTAATAATATATATCGTTATACGTTATATAGTAATAGTATGTAACGTTATACGATAGTACGTAATAGTATATATCGTTATACGTTATATAGTAATAGCATATAACGTTATACGTTAGTACGTAATAATATACAACGTTATATGTGATATGGTAATACTATATAACGTTATACGCTATTACGTAATATTATATAACGTTATACGTTAATACGGAATAGTATATATCGTTATACGTTATATAGTAATAGTATATAACGTTATACGTTATATAGTAATAGCATATAACGTTATACGTTATATAGTAATAGTATATAACGTTATACGTTATATAGTATAAGTATATAACGTTATACGTTATATAGTAATAGTATATAACGTTATACGTTATATAGTAATAGTATATAACGTTATACGTTATATAGTAATAGTATATAACGTTATACGTTATATAGTAATATTATATAACGTTATGCGGTATATAGTAATAGTATATAACGTTATTCGTTATATAGTACTTAGTATATAACGTTATACGTTATATAGTAATAGTATATAACGTTATACGTTATATAGTAATAGTATATAACGTTATACGTTAGTACGTAATAATATACAACGTTATACGTGATATGGTAATACTATATAACGTTATACGTTAATACGTAATAGTATATATCGTTATACGTTATATAGTAATAGTATATAACGTTATACGTTATATAGTAATATTATATAACGTTATGCGTTATATAGTAATAGTATATAACGTTATACGTTATATAGTAATAGTATATAACGTTATACGTTATATAGTAATAGTATATAACGTTATACGATAGTACGTAATAGTATATAACGTTATACGTGATATGGTAATACTATATAACGTTATACGCTATTACGTAATAGTATATAACGTTATACGTTAATACGTCATAGTATATATCGTTATACGTTATATAGTAATAGTATATAACGTTATACGTTATATAGTAATAGTATATAACGTTATACGTTATATAGTAATAGTATATAACGTTATACGTTATATAGTAATAGTATATAACGTTATACGTTATATAGTAATATTATATAACGTTATGCGTTATATAGTAATAGTATATAACGTTATACGTTATATAGTAATAGTATATAACGTTATACGTTATATAGTAATAGTATATAACGTTATACGTTAGTACGTAATAATATACAACGTTATACGTGATATGGCAATACTATATAACGTTATACGTTATTACGTAATAGTATATAACGTTATACGTTATTACGTAATAGTATACAACGTTATACGTGATATGGTAAAACTATATAACGTTATACGTTAATACGTAATAGTATATATCGTTATACGTTATATAGTAATAGTATATAACTTTATACGTTATATAGTAATAGTATATAACGTTATACGTTAGTACGTAATAATATATATCGTTATACGTTATATAGTAATAGTATATAACGTTATACGATAGTACGAAATAGTATATATCGTTATACGTTATATATTAAGAGTATATAACGTTATACGTTAGTACGTAATAATATACAACGTTATACGTGATATGGTAATACTATATAACCTTATACGCTATTACGTAATAGTATATAACGTTATACGTTAATACGGAATAGTATATATCGTTATACGTTATATAGTAAAAGTATATAACGTTATACGTTATATAGTAATAGTATATAACGTTATACGTTAATACGTAATAGTATATATCGTTATTCGTTATATAGTAATAGTATATAACGTTATACGTTATATAGTAATAGTATAGAACGTTATACGTTATATAGTAATAGTATATAACGTTATACGTTATATAGTAATAGTATATAACGTTATACGTTAGTACGCAATAATATACAACGTTATACGTGATATGGCAATACTATATAACGTTATACGTTATTACGTAATAGTATATAACGTTATACGTTAGTACGTAATAATATACAACGTTATACGTGATATGGCAATACTATATAACGTTATACGTTATTACGTAATAGTA
Source organism: Bombus terrestris (assembly GCF_910591885.1). Taxonomy (NCBI): domain Eukaryota; kingdom Metazoa; phylum Arthropoda; class Insecta; order Hymenoptera; family Apidae; genus Bombus; species Bombus terrestris. The sequence goes on along the minus strand of NW_025963569.1, from coordinate 26,489 downwards.
TATATCGTTATACGTTATATAGTAATAGTATATAACGTTATACGTTATATAGTAATAGTATATAACGTTATACGTTATATAGTAATAGTATATAACGTTATACGTTAATACGTAATAGTATATATCGTTATTCGTTATATAGTAATAGTATATAACGTTATACGTTATATAGTAATAGTCTATAACGTTATACGTTATATAGTAATAGTATATCACGTTATACGTTATATAGTAATAGTATATAACGTTATACGTTATATAGTAATCGTATATAACGTTATACGTTAGTACGTAATAATATACAACGTTATACGTGATATGGCAATACTATATAGCGTTATACGTTATTACGTAATAGTATATAACGTTATACGTTAGTACGTAATAATATACAACGTTATACGTGATATGGCATTACTATATAACGTTATACGTTATTACGTAATAGTATATATCGTTATACGTTATATAGTAATAGTATATAACGTTATACGTTATATAGTAATAGTATATAACGTTATACGTTATATAGTAATAGTATATAACGTTATACGTTAATACGTAATAGTATATATCGTTATACGTTATATAGTAATAGTATATAACGTTATGCGTTATATAGTAATAGTATATAACGTTATACGATATATAGTATAAGTATATAACGTTATACGTTATATAATAATAGTATATAACGTTATACGTTATATAGTAATATTATATAACGTTATGCGTCATATAGTAATAGTATATAACGTTATACGTTAATACGTAATAGTATATATCGTTATACGTTATATAGTAATAGTATATAACGTTATACGTTATATAGTAATAGTATATAACGTTATACGTTATATAGTAATATTATATAACGTTATGCGTTATATAGTAATAGTATATAACGTTATACGTTATATAGTAATAGTATATAACGTTATACGTTATATAGTAATAGTATATAACGTTATACGTTAGTACGTAATAATATACAACGTTATACGTTATTACGTAATAGTATATAAAGTTATACGTTATATAGTAATAGTATATAACGTTATACGTTATATAGTAATAGTATATAACGTTATACGTTATATAGTAATATTATATAACGTTATGCGTTATATAGTAATAGTATATAACGTTATACGATAGTACGTAATAGTATATGACGTTATACGTGATATGGTAATACTATATAACGCTATACGCTATTACGTAATAGTATATAACGTTATACGTTAATACGTAATAGTATATATCGTTATACGTTATATAGTATAAGTATATAACGTCATACGTTATATAGTAATAGTATATAACGTTATACGTTATATAGTAATATTACATAACGTTATGTGTTATATAGTAATAGTATATAACGTTATACGTTACATAGTAATAGTATATAACGTTATACGTTATATAGTAATGGTATATAACGTTATACGTTATATAGTAATATTATATAACGTTATGCGTTATATAGTAATAGTATATAACGTTATACGTTATATAGTAATAGTATATAACGATATACGCTATATAGTAATAGTATATAACGTTATGCGTTATATAGTAATAGTATATAACGTTATACGATAGTACGGAATAGTATATATCGTTATACGTTATATAGTAATAGTATATAACATTATACGTTAGTACGTAATAATATACAACGTTATACGTGATATGGCAATACTATATAACGTTATACGTTATTACGTAATAGTATATAACGTTATACGTTAGTACGTAATAATATACAACGTTATACGTGATATGGTAATACTATATAACGTTATACGTTAATACGTAATAGTATATATCGTTATACGTTATATAGTAATAGTATATAACGTTATACGTTATATAGTAATAGTATATAACGTTATACTTATATAGTAATAGTATATAACGTTATACGTTAATACGTAATAGTATATATCGTTATTCGTTATATAGTAATAGTATATAACGTTATATGTTATATAGTAATAGTCTATAACGTTATACGTTATATAGTAATAGTATATCACGTTATACGTTATATAGTAATAGTATATAACGTTATACGTTATATAGTAATCGTATATAACGTTATACGTTAGTACGTAATAATATACAACGTTATACGTGATATGGCAATACTATATAGCGTTATACGTTATTACGTAATAGTATATAACGTTATACGTTAGTACGTAATAATATACAACGTTATACGTGATATGGCATTACTATATAACGTTATACGTTATTACGTAATAGTATATATCGTTATACGTTATATAGTAATAGTATATAACGTTATACGTTATATAGTAATAGTATATAACGTTATACGTTATATAGTAATAGTATATAACGTTATACGTTAATACGTAATAGTATATATCGTTATACGTTATATAGTAATAGTATATAACGTTATACGTTATATAGTAATAGTATATAACGTTATACGTTAATACGTAATAGTATATATCGTTATACGTTATATAGTAATAGTATATAACGTTATGCGTTATATAGTAATAGTATATAACGTTATACGATATATAGTATAAGTATATAACGTTATACGTTATATAATAATAGTATATAACTTTATACGTTATATAGTAATATTATATAACGTTATGCGTCATATAGTAATAGTATATAACGTTATACGTTAATACGTAATAGTATATATCGTTATACGTTATATAGTAATAGTATATAACGTTATACGTTATATAGTAATAGTATATAACGTTATACGTTATATAGTAATATTATATAACGTTATGCGTTATATAGTAATAGTATATAACGTTATACGTTATATAGTAATAGTATATAACGTTATACGTTATATAGTAATAGTATATAACGTTATACGTTAGTACGTAATAATATACAACGTTATACGTTATTACGTAATAGTATATAACGTTATACGTTATATAGTAATAGTATATAACGTTATACGTTATATAGTAATAGTATATAACGTTATACGTTATATAGTAATATTATATAACGTTATGCGTTATATAGTAATAGTATATAACGTTATACGATAGTACGTAATAGTATATGACGTTATACGTGATATGGTAATACTATATAACGCTATACGCTATTACGTAATAGTATATAACGTTATACGTTAATACGTAATAGTATATATCGTTATACGTTATATAGCAATAGTATATAGCGATATACGTTATATAGTTATAGTATATAACGTTATACGTTAGTACGTAATAGTATATAACGTTATACGTTATATGGTAATACTATACAACGTTATACGTTATATAGTAATAGTATATAACGTTATACGTTATATAGTAGTAGTATATAACGTTATACGTTATATAGTAATATTATATAACGTTATGCGTTATATAGTAATAGTATATAACGTTATACGTTATATAGTAATAGTATATAACGTTATGCGTTATATAGTAATAGTATGTCGGAGATGCAGAGACATCGAGCCTTTCTTTTGGAAGATTTCTCAATACTTGGGCTCGGGGTGACATAACTGGTCCCCGAACGTAGCCACGGTCACGGGATGAACGAAATGTTTTACAAAGGAGGTTCCAGTGTTAAGGGATACGGTGTATAAACAACCAAGTCTTGATCAGGAGCAATGCTGGTTTATGTGGAAATGCCTAGTTACGGCGCTTGGGAATTTGTTGATATTCCCGATCGATATGTATTTGATATATGTAACTGTATCTGTCTTTTATTTTGCAATCTCCTTGGAGAGTTTACTGTCATCGTCTTGGAGTCAGTCTTAGAGAACCCCTGTGCCAGAGTGAACGTGTCAGTGTGCTATCAAAAATATATTAAAACGTACAGAAAGTTTCCCGTTGACCGTGGATTCGTTACAGAACCCAAGAATATTATTTAAAGCATTTGTTTACTTATTGTTTGTTATCTTAGTTAACCGATAAACTAATTATTTATCAAACTTTGTAAAGAAATATAATTTTATGTAAATACAACCTTTATTGAACATCATGATGGCAAATGCTAACGAAGAATCGTCTCGCGCTCGAAATCCAAACGACAATTCGACATATATAATAATTCGACATATATTCGACATATATTCGTTATACGTTATATAGTAATAGTATATAACGTTATGCGTTACATAGTAATAGTATATAACGTTATACGTTATATAGTAATAGTATATAACGTTATACGTTATATAGTAATAGTATATAACGTTATACGTTATATAGTAATAGTATATAACGTTATACGTTAATACGTGATAGTATATATCGTTATACGTTATATAGTAATAGTATATAACGTTATACGTTATATAGTAATATTATATAACGTTATGCGCTATATAGTAATAGTATATAACGTTATACGTTATATAGTAATAGTATATAACGTTATGCATTATGCAGTAATAGTATATAACGTTATACGATAGTACGGAATAGTATATAACGTTATGCGTTATATAGTAATAGTATATAACGTTATACGTTATATAGTATAAGTATATAACGTTATACGTTATATAGTAATAGTATATAACGATATACGTTATATAGTAATATTATATAACGTTGTGCGTTATATAATAATAGTATATAACGTTATACGTTATATAGTAATAGTATATAGCGTTATACGTTATATAGTAATAGTATATAACGTTATACGTTATATAGTAATATTATATAACGTTATGCGTTATATAGTAATAGTATATAACGATATACGCTATATAGTAATAGTATATAACGTTATGCGTTATATAGTAATAGTATATAACGTTATACGATAGTACGGAATAGTATATATCGTTATACGTTATATAGTAATAGTATATAACATTATACGTTAGTACGTAATAATATACAACGTTATACGTGATATGGCAATACTATATAACGTTATACTTTATTACGTAATAGTATATAACGTTATACGTTATATAGTAATAGTATATAACGTTATACGTTATATAGTAATAGTATATAACGTTATACGTTATATAGTAATAGTATATAACGATATACGCTATATAGTAATAGTATATAACGTTATGCGTTATATAGTAATAGTATATAACGTTATACGATAGTACGGAATAGTATATATCGTTATACGTTATATAGTAATAGTATATAACGTTATACGTTATATAGTAATAGTATATAACGTTATACGTTATATAGTAATAGTATATAACATTATACGTTAGTACGTAATAATATACAACGTTATACGTGATATGGCAATACTATATAACGTTATACGTTATTACGTAATAGTATATAACGTTATACGTTATTACGTAATAGTATATAACGTTATACGTTATATAGTTATAGTATATAACGTTATACGTTACATAGTAATAGTATATAACGTTATACGTGATATGGTAATACTATATATCGTTATACGTTAATACGTAATAGTATATATCGTTATACGTTATATAGTAATAGTATATAACGTTATACGTTATATAGTAATAGTATATAACGTTATACGTTATATAGTAATAGTATATAACGTTATACGTTATATAGTAATAGTATATAACGTTATACGTTATATAGTAATTGTATATAACGTTATACGTTAGTACGTAATAATATACAACGTTATACGTGATATGGCAATACTATATAACGTTATACGTTATTACGTAATAGTATATAACGTTATACGTTATATAGTAATAGTATATATCGTTATACGTTATATAGTTATAGTATATAGCGATATACGTTATATAGTAATAGTATATAACGTTATACGATAGTACGTAATAGTATATAACGTTATACGTGATATGGTAATACTATATAACGTTATACGCTATTACGTAATAGTATATAACGTTATACGTTAATACGTAATAGTATATATCGTTATACGTTATATAGTAATAGTATATAGCGATATACGGTATATAGTAATATTATATAACTTTTATGCGTTATATAGTAATAGTATATAACGTTATACGTTATATAGTAATAGTATATAACGTTATGCATTATATAGTAATAGTATATAACGTTATACGATAGTACGGAATAGTATATACCGTTATACGTTATATAGTAATAGTATATAACGTTATATGTTATATAGTAATAGTATATAACGTTATGCGTTATATAGTAATAGTATATAACGTTATACGATAGTACGGAATAGTATATATCGTTATACGTTATATAGTAATAGTATATAACATTATACGTTAGTACGTAATAATATACAACGTTATACGTGATATGGCAATACTATATAACGTTATACGTTATTACGTAATAGTATATAACGTTATACGTTATATAGTAATAGTATATAACGTTATACGTTATATAGTAATAGTATATAACGTTATACGTATATAGTAATGGTATATAACGTTATACGTTATATAGTAATATTATATAACGTTATACGATAGTACGGAATAGTATATATCGTTATACGTTATATAGTAATAGTATATAACGTTATACGTTATATAGTAATAGTATATAACGTTATACGTTATATAGTAATAGTATATAACGTTATACGTTATATAGTAATAGTATATAACGTTATACGTTAATACGTAATAGTATATATCGTTATACGTTATATAGTATAAGTATATAACGTCATACGTTATATAGTAATAGTATATAACGTTATACGTTATATAGTAATATTACATAACGTTATGTGTTATATAGTAATAGTATATAACGTTATACGTTACATAGTAATAGTATATAACGTTATACGTTATATAGTAATGGTATATAACGTTATACGTTATATAGTAATATTATATAACGTTATGCGTTATATAGTAATAGTATATAACGTTATACGTTATATAGTAATAGTATATAACGATATACGCTATATAGTAATAGTATATAACGTTATGCGTTATATAGTAATAGTATATAACGTTATACGATAGTACGGAATAGTATATATCGTTATACGTTATATAGTAATAGTATATAACATTATACGTTAGTACGTAATAATATACAACGTTATACGTGATATGGCAATACTATATAACGTTATACGTTATTACGTAATAGTATATAACGTTATACGTTAGTACGTAATAATATACAACGTTATACGTGATATGGTAATACTATATAACGTTATACGTTAATACGTAATAGTATATATCGTTATACGTTATATAGTAATAGTATATAACGTTATACGTTATATAGTAATAGTATATAACGTTATACGTTATATAGTAATAGTATATAACGTTATACGTTAATACGTAATAGTATATATCGTTATTCGTTATATAGTAATAGTATATAACGTTATACGTTATATAGTAATAGTATAGAACGTTATACGTTATATAGTAATAGTATATAACGTTATACGTTATATAGTAATAGTATATAACGTTATACGTTAGTACGTAATAATATACAACGTTATACGTGATATGGCAATACTATATAACGTTATACGTTATTACGTAATAGTATATAACGTTATACGTTAGTACGTAATAATATACAACGTTATACGTGATATGGCAATACTATATAACGTTATACGTTATTACGTAATAGTATATATCGTTATACGTTATATAGTAATAGTATATAACGTTATACGTTATATAGTAATAGTATATAACGTTATACGTTATATAGTAATAGTATATAACGTTATACGTTAATACGTAATAGTATATATCGTTATTCGTTATATAGTAATAGTATATAACGTTATACGTTATATAGTAATAGTCTATAACGTTATACGTTATATAGTAATAGTATATCACGTTATACGTTATATAGTAATAGTATATAACGTTATACGTTATATAGTAATCGTATATAACGTTATACGTTAGTACGTAATAATATACAACGTTATACGTGATATGGCAATCCTATATAGCGTTATACGTTATTACGTAATAGTATATAACGTTATACGTTAGTACGTAATAATATACAACGTTATACGTGATATGGCATTACTATATAACGTTATACGTTATTACGTAATAGTATATAACGTTATACGTTATATAGTAATAGTATATAACGTTATACGTTATATAGTAATAGTATATAACGTTATACGTTATATAGTAATAGTATATAACGTTATACGTTAATACGTAATAGTATATATCGTTATACGTTATATAGTAATACTATATAACGTTATGCGTTATATAGTAATAGTATATAACGTTATACGATATATAGTATAAGTATATAACGTTATACGTTATATAATAATAGTATATAACGTTATACGTTATATAGTAATATTATATAACGTTATGCGTCATATAGTAATAGTATATAACGTTATACGTTAATACGTAATAGTATATATCGTTATACGTTATATAGTAATAGTATATAACGTTATACGTTATATAGTAATAGTATATAACGTTATACGTTATATAGTAATATTATATAACGTTATGCGTTATATAGTAATAGTATATAACGTTATACGTTATATAGTAATAGTATATAACGTTATACGTTATATAGTAATAGTATATAACGTTATACGTTAGTACGTAATAATATACAACGTTATACGTTATTACGTAATAGTATATAACGTTATACGTTATATAGTAATAGTATATAACGTTATACGTTATATAGTAATAGTATATAACGTTATACGTTATATAGTAATATTATATAACGTTATGCGTTATATAGTAATAGTATATAACGTTATACGATAGTACGTAATAGTATATGACGTTATACGTGATATGGTAATACTATATAACGCTATACGCTATTACGTAATAGTATATAACGTTATACGTTAATACGTAATAGTATATATCGTTATACGTTATATAGCAATAGTATATAGCGATATACGTTATATAGTTATAGTATATAACGTTATACGTTAGTACGTAATAGTATATAACGTTATACGTTATATGGTAATACTATACAACGTTATACGTTATATAGTAATAGTATATAACGTTATACGTTATATAGTAGTAGTATATAACGTTATACGTTATATAGTAATATTATATAACGTTATGCGTTATATAGTAATAGTATATAACGTTATACGTTATATAGTAATAGTATATAACGTTATGCGTTATATAGTAATAGTATGTCGGAGATGCAGAGACATCGAGCCTTTCTTTTGGAAGATTTCTCAATACTTGGGCTCGGGGTGACATAACTGGTCCCCGAACGTAGCCACGGTCACGGGATGAACGAAATGTTTTACAAAGGAGGTTCCAGTGTTAAGGGATACGGTGTATAAACAACCAAGTCTTGATCAGGAGCAATGCTGGTTTATGTGGAAATGCCTAGTTACGGCGCTTGGGAATTTGTTGATATTCCCGATCGATATGTATTTGATATATGTAACTGTATCTGTCTTTTATTTTGCAATCTCCTTGGAGAGTTTACTGTCATCGTCTTGGAGTCAGTCTTAGAGAACCCCTGTGCCAGAGTGAACGTGTCAGTGTGCTATCAAAAATATATTAAAACGTACAGAAAGTTTCCCGTTGACCGTGGATTCGTTACAGAACCCAAGAATATTATTTAAAGCATTTGTTTACTTATTGTTTGTTATCTTAGTTAACCGATAAACTAATTATTTATCAAACTTTGTAAAGAAATATAATTTTATGTAAATACAACCTTTATTGAACATCATGATGGCAAATGCTAACGAAGAATCGTCTCGCGCTCGAAATCCAAACGACAATTCGACATATATAATAATTCGACATATATTCGACATATATTCGTTATACGTTATATAGTAATAGTATATAACGTTATGCGTTACATAGTAATAGTATATAACGTTATACGTTATATAGTAATAGTATATAACGTTATACGTTATATAGTAATAGTATATAACGTTATACGTTATATAGTAATAGTATATAACGTTATACGTTAATACGTGATAGTATATATCGTTATACGTTATATAGTAATAGTATATAACGTTATACGTTATATAGTAATATTATATAACGTTATGCGCTATATAGTAATAGTATATAACGTTATACGTTATATAGTAATAGTATATAACGATATACGTTATATAGTAATATTATATAACGTTGTGCGTTATATAATAATAGTATATAACGTTATACGTTATATAGTAATAGTATATAGCGTTATACGTTATATAGTAATAGTATATAACGTTATACGTTATATAGTAATATTATATAACGTTATGCGTTATATAGTAATAGTATATAACGATATACGCTATATAGTAATAGTATATAACGTTATGCGTTATATAGTAATAGTATATAACGTTATACGATAGTACGGAATAGTATATATCGTTATACGTTATATAGTAATAGTATATAACATTATACGTTAGTACGTAATAATATGCAACGTTATACGTGATATGGCAATACTATATAACGTTATACGTTATTACGTAATAGTATATAACGTTATACGTTATATAGTAATAGTATATAACGTTATACGTTATATAGTAATAGTATATAACGTTATACGTTATATAGTAATAGTATATAACGATATACGCTATATAGTAATAGTATATAACGTTATGCGTTATATAGTAATAGTATATAACGTTATACGATAGTACGGAATAGTATATATCGTTATACGTTATATAGTAATAGTATATAACATTATACGTTAGTACGTAATAATATACAACGTTATACGTGATATGGCAATACTATATAACGTTATACGTTATTACGTAATAGTATATAACGTTATACGTTATATAGTAATAGTATATAACGTTATACGTTATATACTATTACTATATAACGTATAACGTTATATAGTAATAGTATATAACGTTATACGTTATATAGTAATAGTATATAACGTTATACGATAGTACGTAATAGTATATAACGTTATACGTTATATAGTAATATTGTATAACGTTATACGTTAATACGTAATAGTATATATCGTTATACGTTATATAGTAATAGTATATAACGTTATACGTTATATAGTAATAGTATATAACGTTATACGTTATATAGTAATAGTATATAACGTTATACGTTAATACGTGATAGTATATATCGTTATACGTTATATAGTAATAGTATATAACGTTATACGTTATATAGTAATATTATATAACGTTATGCGCTATATAGTAATAGTATATAACGTTATACGTTATATAGTAATAGTATATAACGTTATGCATTATGCAGTAATAGTATATAACGTTATACGATAGTACGGAATAGTATATATCGTTATACGTTATATAGTAAAAGTATATAACGTTATACGTTATATAGTAATAGTATATAACGTTATACGTTATATAGTAATAGTATATAACGTTATACGTTAATACGTAATAGTATATATCGTTATACGTTATATAGTAATAGTATATAACGTTATGCGTTATATAGTAATAGTATATAACGTTATACGTTATATAGTATAAGTATATAACGTTATACGTTATATAGTAATAGTATATAACGATATACGTTATATAGTAATATTATATAACGTTGTGCGTTATATAACAATAGTATATAACGTTATACGTTATATAGTAATAGTATATAGCGTTATACGTTATATAGTAATAGTATATAACGTTATACGTTATATAGTAATATTATATAACGTTATGCGTTATATAGTAATAGTATAGAACGTTATACGTTATATAGTAATATTATATAACGTTATGCGTCATATAGTAATAGTATATAACGTTATACGTTAATACGTAATAGTATATATCGTTATACGTTATATAGTAATAGTATATAACGTTATACGTTATATAGTAATAGTATATAACGTTATACGTTATATAGTAATATTATATAACGTTATGCGTTATATAGTAATAGTATATAACGTTATACGTTATATAGTAATAGTATATAACGTTATACGTTATATAGTAATAGTATATAACGTTATACGTTAGTACGTAATAATATACAACGTTATACGTTATTACGTAATAGTATATAACGTTATACGTTATATAGTAATAGTATATAACGTTATACGTTATATAGTAATATTATATAACGTTATGCGTTATATAGTAATAGTATATAACGTTATACGTTATATAGTAATAGTATATAACGTTATGCGTTATATAGTAATAGTATGTCGGAGATGCAGAGACATCGAGCCTTTCTTTTGGAAGATTTCTCAATACTTGGGCTCGGGGTGACATAACTGGTCCCCGAACGTAGCCACGGTCACGGGATGAACGAAATGTTTTACAAAGGAGGTTCCAGTGTTAAGGGATACGGTGTATAAACAACCAAGTCTTGATCAGGAGCAATGCTGGTTTATGTGGAAATGCCTAGTTACGGCGCTTGGGAATTTGTTGATATTCCCGATCGATATGTATTTGATATATGTAACTGTATCTGTCTTTTATTTTGCAATCTCCTTGGAGAGTTTACTGTCATCGTCTTGGAGTCAGTCTTAGAGAACCCCTGTGCCAGAGTGAACGTGTCAGTGTGCTATCAAAAATATATTAAAACGTACAGAAAGTTTCCCGTTGACCGTGGATTCGTTACAGAACCCAAGAATATTATTTAAAGCATTTGTTTACTTATTGTTTGTTATCTTAGTTAACCGATAAACTAATTATTTATCAAACTTTGTAAAGAAATATAATTTTATGTAAATACAACCTTTATTGAACATCATGATGGCAAATGCTAACGAAGAATCGTCTCGCGCTCGAAATCCAAACGACAATTCGACATATATAATAATTCGACATATATTCGACATATATTCGTTATACGTTATATAGTAATAGTATATAACGTTATGCGTTACATAGTAATAGTATATAACGTTATACGTTATATAGTAATAGTATATAACGTTATACGTTATATAGTAATAGTATATAACGTTATACGTTATATAGTAATAGTATATAACGTTATACGTTAACACGTGATAGTATATATCGTTATACGTTATGTAGTAATAGTATATAACGTTATACGTTATATAGTAATATTATATAACGTTATGCGCTATATAGTAATAGTATATAACGTTATACGTTATATAGTAATAGTATATAACGTTATGCATTATGCAGTAATAGTATATAACGTTATACGATAGTACGGAATAGTATATAACGTTATGCGTTATATAGTAATAGTATATAACGTTATACGTTATATAGTATAAGTATATAACGTTATACGTTATATAGTAATAGTATATAACGATATACGTTATATAGTAATATTATATAACGTTGTGCGTTATATAATAATAGTATATAACGTTATACGTTATATAGTAATAGTATATAGCGTTATACGTTATATAGTAATAGTATATAACGTTATACGTTATATAGTAATATTATATAACGTTATGCGTTATATAGTAATAGTATATAACGATATACGCTATATAGTAATAGTATATAACGTTATGCGTTATATAGTAATAGTATATAACGTTATACGATAGTACGGAATAGTATATATCGTTATACGTTATATAGTAATAGTATATAACATTATACGTTAGTACGTAATAATATACAACGTTATACGTGATATGGCAATACTATATAACGTTATACGTTATTACGTAATAGTATATAACGTTATACGTTATATAGTAATAGTATATAACGTTATACGTTATATAGTAATAGTATATAACGTTATACGTTATATAGTAATAGTATATAACGATATACGCTATATAGTAATAGTATATAACGTTATGCGTTATATAGTAATAGTATATAACGTTATACGATAGTACGGAATAGTATATATCGTTATACGTTATATAGTAATAGTATATAACATTATACGTTAGTACGTAATAATATACAACGTTATACGTGATATGGCAATACTATATAACGTTATACGTTATTACGTAATAGTATATAACGTTATACGTTATATAGTAATAGTATATAACGTTATACGTTATATAGTATTACTATATAACGTTATACGTTATATAGTAATAGTATATAACGTTATACGTTATATAGTAATAGTATATAACGTTATACGATAGTACGTAATTGTATATAACGTTATACGTTATATAGTAATAGTATATAACGTTATACGTTAATACGTAATAGTATATATCGTTATACGTTATATAGTAATAGTATATAACGTTATACGTTATATAGTAATAGTATATAACGTTATACGTTATATAGTAATAGTATATAACGTTATACGTTAATACGTGATAGTATATATCGTTATACGTTATATAGTAATAGTATATAACGTTATACGTTATATAGTAATATTATATAACGTTATGCGCTATATAGTAATAGTATATAACGTTATACGTTATATAGTAATAGTATATAACGTTATGCATTATGCAGTAATAGTATATAACGTTATACGATAGTACGGAATAGTATATATCGTTATACGTTATATAGTAAAAGTATATAACGTTATACGTTATATAGTAATAGTATATAACGTTATACGTTATATAGTAATAGTATATAACGTTATACGTTAATACGTAATAGTATATATCGTTATACGTTATATAGTAATAGTATATAACGTTATGCGTTATATAGTAATAGTATATAACGTTATACGTTATATAGTATAAGTATATAACGTTATACGTTATATAGTAATAGTATATAACGATATACGTTATATAGTAATATTATATAACGTTGTGCGTTATATAACAATAGTATATAACGTTATACGTTATATAGTAATAGTATATAGCGTTATACGTTATATAGTAATAGTATATAACGTTATACGTTATATAGTAATATTATATAACGTTATGCGTTATATAGTAATAGTATAGAACGTTATACGTTATATAGTAATATTATATAACGTTATGCGTCATATAGTAATAGTATATAACGTTATACGTTAATACGTAATAGTATATATCGTTATACGTTATATAGTAATAGTATATAACGTTATACGTTATATAGTAATAGTATATAACGTTATACGTTATATAGTAATATTATATAACGTTATGCGTTATATAGTAATAGTATATAACGTTATACGTTATATAGTAATAGTATATAACGTTATACGTTATATAGTAATAGTATATAACGTTATACGTTAGTACGTAATAATATACAACGTTATACGTTATTACGTAATAGTATATAACGTTATACGTTATATAGTAATAGTATATAACGTTATACGTTATATAGTAATAGTATATAACGTTATACGTTATATAGTAATAGTATATAACGTTATACGTTATATAGTAATAGTATATAACGTTATACGTTATATAGTATAAGTATATAACGTTATACGTTATATAGTAATAGTATATAACGTTATACGTTATATAGTAATATTATATAACGTTATGCGTTATATAGTAATAGTATATAACGTTATACGATAGTACGTAATAGTATATGACGTTATACGTGATATGGTAATACTATATAACGCTATACGCTATTACGTAATAGTATATAACGTTATACGTTAATACGTAATAGTATATATCGTTATACGTTATATAGCAATAGTATATAGCGATATACGTTATATAGTTATAGTATATAACGTTATACGTTAGTACGTAATAGTATATAACGTTATACGTTATATGGTAATACTATACAACGTTATACGTTATATAGTAATAGTATATAACGTTATACGTTATATAGTAGTAGTATATAACGTTATACGTTATATAGTAATATTATATAACGTTATGCGTTATATAGTAATAGTATATAACGTTATACGTTATATAGTAATAGTATATAACGTTATGCGTTATATAGTAATAGTATGTCGGAGATGCAGAGACATCGAGCCTTTCTTTTGGAAGATTTCTCAATACTTGGGCTCGGGGTGACATAACTGGTCCCCGAACGTAGCCACGGTCACGGGATGAACGAAATGTTTTACAAAGGAGGTTCCAGTGTTAAGGGATACGGTGTATAAACAACCAAGTCTTGATCAGGAGCAATGCTGGTTTATGTGGAAATGCCTAGTTACGGCGCTTGGGAATTTGTTGATATTCCCGATCGATATGTATTTGATATATGTAACTGTATCTGTCTTTTATTTTGCAATCTCCTTGGAGAGTTTACTGTCATCGTCTTGGAGTCAGTCTTAGAGAACCCCTGTGCCAGAGTGAACGTGTCAGTGTGCTATCAAAAATATATTAAAACGTACAGAAAGTTTCCCGTTGACCGTGGATTCGTTACAGAACCCAAGAATATTATTTAAAGCATTTGTTTACTTATTGTTTGTTATCTTAGTTAACCGATAAACTAATTATTTATCAAACTTTGTAAAGAAATATAATTTTATGTAAATACAACCTTTATTGAACATCATGATGGCAAATGCTAACGAAGAATCGTCTCGCGCTCGAAATCCAAACGACAATTCGACATATATAATAATTCGACATATATTCGACATATATTCGTTATACGTTATATAGTAATAGTATATAACGTTAAGCGTTACATAGTAATAGTATATAACGTTATACGTTATATAGTAATAGTATATAACGTTATACGTTATATAGCAATAGTATATAGCGATATACGTTATATAGTTATAGTATATAACGTTATACGTTAGTACGTAATAGTATATAACGTTATACGTTATATGGTAATACTATACAACGTTATACGTTATATAGTAATAGTGTATAACGTTATACGTTATATAGTAATAGTATATAACGTTATACGTTAATACGTAATAGTATATATCGTTATACGTTATATAGTAATAGTATATAACGTTATACGTTATATAGTAATAGTATATAACGTTATACGTTAATACGTAATAGTATATATCGTTATACGTTATATAGTATAAGTATATAACGTCATACGTTATATAGTAATAGTATATAACGTTATACGTTATATAGTAATATTACATAACGTTATGTGTTATATAGTAATAGTATATAACATTATACGTTACATAGTAATAGTATATAACGTTATACGTTATATAGTAATGGTATATAACGTTATACGTTATATAGTAATATTATATAACTTTATGCGTTATATAGTAATAGTATATAACGTTATACGTTATATAGTAATAGTATATAACGATATACGCTATATAGTAATAGTATATAACGTTATGCGTTATATAGTAATAGTATATAACGTTATACGATAGTACGGAATAGTATATATCGTTATACGTTATATAGTAATAGTATATAACATTATACGTTAGTACGTAATAATATACAACGTTATACGTGATATGGCAATACTATATAACGTTATACGTTATTACGTAATAGTATATAACGTTATACGTTATATAGTAATAGTATATAACGTTATACGTTATATAGTATTAGTATATAACGTTATACGTTATATAGTAATAGTATATAACGTTATACGTTATATAGTAATAGTATATAACGTTATACGATAGTACGTAATAGTATATAACGTTATACGTTATATAGTAATAGTATATAACGTTATACGTTAATACGTAATAGTATATATCGTTATACGTTATATAGTAATAGTATATAACGTTATACGTTATATAGTAATAGTATATAACGTTATACGTTATATAGTAATAGTATATAACGTTATACGTTAATACGTGATAGTATATATCGTTATACGTTATATAGTAATAGTATATAACGTTATACGTTATATAGTAATATTACATAACGTTATGCGCTATATAGTAATAGTATATAACGTTATACGTTATATAGTAATAGTATATAACGTTATGCATTATGCAGTAATAGTATATAACGTTATACGATAGTACGGAATAGTATATATCGTTATACATTATATAGTAAAAGTATATAACGTTATACGTTATATAGTAATAGTATATAACGTTATACGTTATATAGTAATAGTATATAACGTTATACGTTAATACGTAATAGTATATATCGTTATACGTTATATAGTAATAGTATATAACGTTATGCGTTATATAGTAATAGTATATAACGTTATACGTTATATAGTATAAGTATATAACGTTATACGTTATATAGTAATAGTATATAACGATATACGTTATATAGTAATATTATATAACGTTGTGCGTTATATAACAATAGTATATAACGTTATACGTTATATAGTAATAGTATATAGCGTTATACGATATAGTAATAGTATATAACGTTATACGTTATATAGTAATATTATATAACGTTATGCGTTATATAGTAATAGTATAGAACGTTATACGTTATATAGTAATATTATATAACGTTATGCGTCATATAGTAATAGTATATAACGTTATACGTTAATACGTAATAGTATATATCGTTATACGTTATGTAGTAATAGTATATAACGTTATACGTTATATAGTAATAGTATATAACGTTATACGTTATATAGTAATATTATATAACGTTATGCGTTATATAGTAATAGTATATAACGTTATACGTTATATAGTAATAGTATATAACGTTATACGTTATATAGTAATAGTATATAACGTTATACGTTAGTACGTAATAATATACAACGTTATACGTTATTACGTAATAGTATATAACGTTATACGTTATATAGTAATAGTATATAACGTTATACGTTATATAGTAATAGTATATAACGATATACGTTATATAGTAATATTATATAACGTTGTGCGTTATATAACAATAGTATATAACGTTATACGTTATATAGTAATAGTATATAGCGTTATACGATATAGTAATAGTATATAACGTTATACGTTATATAGTAATATTATATAACGTTATGCGTTATATAGTAATAGTATATAACGATATACGCTATATAGTAATAGTATATAACGTTATGCGTTATATAGTAATAGTATATAACGTTATACGATAGTACGGAATAGTATATATCGTTATACGTTATATAGTAATAGTATATAACATTATACGTTAGTACGTAATAATATACAACGTTATACGTGATATGGCAATACTATATAACGTTATACGTTATTACGTAATAGTATATAACGTTATACGTTATATAGTAATAGTATATAACGTTATACGTTATATAGTAATAGTATATAACGTTATACGTTATATAGTAATAGTATATAACGATATACGCTATATAGTAATAGTATATAACGTTATGCGTTATATAGTAATAGTATATAACGTTATACGATAGTACGGAATAGTATATATCGTTATACGTTATATAGTAATAGTATATAACATTATACGTTAGTACGTAATAATATACAACGTTATACGTGATATGGCAATACTATATAACGTTATACGTTATTACGTAATAGTATATAACGTTATACGTTATATAGTAATAGTATATAACGTTATACGTTATATAGTATTAGTATATAACGTTATACGTTATATAGTAATAGTATATAACGTTATACGTTATATAGTAATAGTATATAACGTTATACGTTAGTACGTAATAGTATATAACGTTATACGTTATATAGTAATAGTATATAACGTTATACGTTAATACGTAATAGTATATATCGTTATACGTTATATAGTAATAGTATATAACGTTATACGTTATATAGTAATAGTATATAACGTTATACGTTATATAGTAATAGTATATAACGTTATACGTTAATACGTGATAGTATATATCGTTATACGTTATATAGTAATAGTATATAACGTTATACGTTATATAGTAATATTATATAACGTTATGCGCTATATAGTAATAGTATATAACGTTATACGTTATATAGTAATAGTATATAACGTTATGCATTATGCAGTAATAGTATATAACGTTATACGATAGTACGGAATAGTATATATCGTTATACGTTATATAGTAAAAGTATATAACGTTATACGTTATATAGTAATAGTATATAACGTTATACGTTATATAGTAATAGTATATAACGTTATACGTTAATACGTAATAGTATATATCGTTATACGTTATATAGTAATAGTATATAACGTTATGCGTTATATAGTAATAGTATATAACGTTATACGTTATATAGTATAAGTATATAACGTTATACGTTATATAGTAATAGTATATAACGATATACGTTATATAGTAATATTATATAACGTTGTGCGTTATATAACAATAGTATATAACGTTATACGTTATATAGTAATAGTATATAGCGTTATACGTTATATAGTAATAGTATATAACGTTATACGTTATATAGTAATATTATATAACGTTATGCGTTATATAGTAATAGTATAGAACGTTATACGTTATATAGTAATATTATATAACGTTATGCGTTATATAGTAATAGTATATAACGTTATACGTTAATACGTAATAGTATATATCGTTATACGTTATATAGTAATAGTATATAACGTTATACGTTATATAGTAATAGTATATAACGTTATACGTTATATAGTAATATTATATAACGTTATGCGTTATATAGTAATAGTATATAACGTTATACGTTATATAGTAATAGTATATAACGTTATACGTTATATAGTAATAGTATATAACGTTATACGTTAGTACGTAATAATATACAACGTTATACGTTATTACGTAATAGTATATAACGTTATACGTTATATAGTAATAGTATATAACGTTATACGTTATATAGTAATAGTATATAACGTTATACGTTATATAGTAATAGTATATAACGTTATACGTTATATAGTAATAGTATATAACGTTATACGTTATATAGTATAAGTATATAACGTTATACGTTATATAGTAATAGTATATAACGTTATACGTTATATAGTAATATTATATAACGTTATGCGTTATATAGTAATAGTATATAACGTTATACGATAGTACGTAATAGTATATGACGTTATACGTGATATGGTAATACTATATAACGCTATACGCTATTACGTAATAGTATATAACGTTATACGTTAATACGTAATAGTATATATCGTTATACGTTATATAGCAATAGTATATAGCGATATACGTTATATAGTTATAGTATATAACGTTATACGTTAGTACGTAATAGTATATAACGTTATACGTTATATGGTAATACTATACAACGTTATACGTTATATAGTAATAGTATATAACGTTATACGTTATATAGTAGTAGTATATAACGTTATACGTTATATAGTAATATTATATAACGTTATGCGTTATATAGTAATAGTATATAACGTTATACGTTATATAGTAATAGTATATAACGTTATGCGTTATATAGTAATAGTATGTCGGAGATGCAGAGACATCGAGCCTTTCTTTTGGAAGATTTCTCAATACTTGGGCTCGGGGTGACATAACTGGTCCCCGAACGTAGCCACGGTCACGGGATGAACGAAATGTTTTACAAAGGAGGTTCCAGTGTTAAGGGATACGGTGTATAAACAACCAAGTCTTGATCAGGAGCAATGCTGGTTTATGTGGAAATGCCTAGTTACGGCGCTTGGGAATTTGTTGATATTCCCGATCGATATGTATTTGATATATGTAACTGTATCTGTCTTTTATTTTGCAATCTCCTTGGAGAGTTTACTGTCATCGTCTTGGAGTCAGTCTTAGAGAACCCCTGTGCCAGAGTGAACGTGTCAGTGTGCTATCAAAAATATATTAAAACGTACAGAAAGTTTCCCGTTGACCGTGGATTCGTTACAGAACCCAAGAATATTATTTAAAGCATTTGTTTACTTATTGTTTGTTATCTTAGTTAACCGATAAACTAATTATTTATCAAACTTTGTAAAGAAATATAATTTTATGTAAATACAACCTTTATTGAACATCATGATGGCAAATGCTAACGAAGAATCGTCTCGCGCTCGAAATCCAAACGACAATTCGACATATATAATAATTCGACATATATTCGACATATATTCGTTATACGTTATATAGTAATAGTATATAACGTTAAGCGTTACATAGTAATAGTATATAACGTTATACGTTATATAGTAATAGTATATAACGTTATACGTTATATAGCAATAGTATATAGCGATATACGTTATATAGTTATAGTATATAACGTTATACGTTAGTACGTAATAGTATATAACGTTATACGTTATATGGTAATACTATACAACGTTATACGTTATATAGTAATAGTGTATAACGTTATACGTTATATAGTAATAGTATATAACGTTATACGTTAATACGTAATAGTATATATCGTTATACGTTATATAGTAATAGTATATAACGTTATACGTTATATAGTAATAGTATATAACGTTATACGTTAATACGTAATAGTATATATCGTTATACGTTATATAGTATAACTATATAACGTCATACGTTATATAGTAATAGTATATAACGTTATACGTTATATAGTAATATTACATAACGTTATGTGTTATATAGTAATAGTATATAACATTATACGTTACATAGTAATAGTATATAACGTTATACGTTATATAGTAATGGTATATAACGTTATACGTTATATAGTAATATTATATAACTTTATGCGTTATATAGTAATAGTATATAACGTTATACGTTATATAGTAATAGTATATAACGATATACGCTATATAGTAATAGTATATAACGTTATGCGTTATATAGTAATAGTATATAACGTTATACGATAGTACGGAATAGTATATATCGTTATACGTTATATAGTAATAGTATATAACATTATACGTTAGTACGTAATAATATACAACGTTATACGTGATATGGCAATACTATATAACGTTATACGTTATTACGTAATAGTATATAACGTTATACGTTATATAGTAATAGTATATAACGTATAACGTTATATACTATTACTATATAACGTTATACGTTATATAGTAATAGTATATAACGTTATACGTTATATAGTAATAGTATATAACGTTATACGATAGTACGTAATAGTATATAACGTTATACGTTATATAGTAATAGTATATAACGTTATACGTTAATACGTAATAGTATATATCGTTATACGTTATATAGTAATAGTATATAACGTTATACGTTATATAGTAATAGTATATAACGTTATACGTTATATAGTAATAGTATATAACGTTATACGTTAATACGTGATAGTATATATCGTTATACGTTATATAGTAATAGTATATAACGTTATACGTTATATAGTAATATTACATAACGTTATGCGCTATATAGTAATAGTATATAACGTTATACGTTATATAGTAATAGTATATAACGTTATGCATTATGCAGTAATAGTATATAACGTTATACGATAGTACGGAATAGTATATATCGTTATACATTATATAGTAAAAGTATATAACGTTATACGTTATATAGTAATAGTATATAACGTTATACGTTATATAGTAATAGTATATAACGTTATACGTTAATACGTAATAGTATATATCGTTATACGTTATATAGTAATAGTATATAACGTTATGCGTTATATAGTAATAGTATATAACGTTATACGTTATATAGTATAAGTATATAACGTTATACGTTATATAGTAATAGTATATAACGATATACGTTATATAGTAATATTATATAACGTTGTGCGTTATATAACAATAGTATATAACGTTATACGTTATATAGTAATAGTATATAGCGTTATACGATATAGTAATAGTATATAACGTTATACGTTATATAGTAATATTATATAACGTTATGCGTTATATAGTAATAGTATAGAACGTTATACGTTATATAGTAATATTATATAACGTTATGCGTCATGTAGTAATAGTATATAACGTTATACGTTAATACGTAATAGTATATATCGTTATACGTTATGTAGTAATAGTATATAACGTTATACGTTATATAGTAATAGTATATAACGTTATACGTTATATAGTAATATTATATAACGTTATGCGTTATATAGTAATAGTATATAACGTTATACGTTATATAGTAATAGTATATAACGTTATACGTTATATAGTAATAGTATATAACGTTATACGTTATCACGTAATAATATACAACGTTATACGTTATTACGTAATAGTATATAACGTTATACGTTATATAGTAATAGTATATAACGTTATACGTTATATAGTAATAGTATATAACGTTATACGTTATATAGTATAAGTATATAACGTTATACGTTATATAGTAATAGTATATAACGTTATACGTTATATAGTAATATTATATAACGTTATGCGTTATATAGTAATAGTATATAACGTTATACGATAGTACGTAATAGTATATGACGTTATACGTGATATGGTAATACTATATAACGCTATACGCTATTACGTAATAGTATATAACGTTATACGTTAATACGTAATAGTATATATCGTTATACGTTATATAGCAATAGTATATAGCGATATACGTTATATAGTTATAGTATATAACGTTATACGTTAGTACGTAATAGTATATAACGTTATACGTTATATGGTAATACTATACAACGTTATACGTTATATAGTAATAGTATATAACGTTATACGTTATATAGTAGTAGTATATAACGTTATACGTTATATAGTAATATTATATAACGTTATGCGTTATATAGTAATAGTATATAACGTTATACGTTATATAGTAATAGTATATAACGTTATGCGTTATATAGTAATAGTATGTCGGAGATGCAGAGACATCGAGCCTTTCTTTTGGAAGATTTCTCAATACTTGGGCTCGGGGTGACATAACTGGTCCCCGAACGTAGCCACGGTCACGGGATGAACGAAATGTTTTACAAAGGAGGTTCCAGTGTTAAGGGATACGGTGTATAAACAACCAAGTCTTGATCAGGAGCAATGCTGGTTTATGTGGAAATGCCTAGTTACGGCGCTTGGGAATTTGTTGATATTCCCGATCGATATGTATTTGATATATGTAACTGTATCTGTCTTTTATTTTGCAATCTCCTTGGAGAGTTTACTGTCATCGTCTTGGAGTCAGTCTTAGAGAACCCCTGTGCCAGAGTGAACGTGTCAGTGTGCTATCAAAAATATATTAAAACGTACAGAAAGTTTCCCGTTGACCGTGGATTCGTTACAGAACCCAAGAATATTATTTAAAGCATTTGTTTACTTATTGTTTGTTATCTTAGTTAACCGATAAACTAATTATTTATCAAACTTTGTAAAGAAATATAATTTTATGTAAATACAACCTTTATTGAACATCATGATGGCAAATGCTAACGAAGAATCGTCTCGCGCTCGAAATCCAAACGACAATTCGACATATATAATAATTCGACATATATTCGACATATATTCGTTATACGTTATATAGTAATAGTATATAACGTTATGCGTTACATAGTAATAGTATATAACGTTATACGTTATATAGTAATAGTATATAACGTTATACGTTATATAGTAATAGTATATAACGTTATACGATAGTACGTAATAGTATATAACGTTATACGTTATATAGTAATAGTATATAACGTTATACGTTAATACGTAATAGTATATATCGTTATACGTTATATAGTAATAGTATATAACGTTATACGTTATATAGTAATAGTATATAACGTTATACGTTATATAGTAATAGTATATAACGTTATACGTTAATACGTGATAGTATATATCGTTATACGTTATATAGTAATAGTATATAACGTTATACGTTATATAGTAATATTATATAACGTTATGCGCTATATAGTAATAGTATATAACGTTATACGTTATATAGTAATAGTATATAACGTTATGCATTATGCAGTAATAGTATATAACGTTATACGATAGTACGGAATAGTATATATCGTTATACGTTATATAGTAAAAGTATATAACGTTATACGTTATATAGTAATAGTATATAACGTTATACGTTATATAGTAATAGTATATAACGTTATACGTTAATACGTAATAGTATATATCGTTATACGTTATATAGTAATAGTATATAACGTTATGCGTTATATAGTAATAGTATATAACGTTATACGTTATATAGTATAAGTATATAACGTTATACGTTATATAGTAATAGTATATAACGATATACGTTATATAGTAATATTATATAACGTTGTGCGTTATATAACAATAGTATATAACGTTATACGTTATATAGTAATAGTATATAGCGTTATACGTTATATAGTAATAGTATATAACGTTATACGTTATATAGTAATATTATATAACGTTATGCGTTATATAGTAATAGTATAGAACGTTATACGTTATATAGTAATAGTATATAACGTTATACGTTATATAGTAATAGTATATAACGTTATACGATAGTACGTAATAGTATATAACGTTATACGTTATATAGTAATAGTATATAACGTTATACGTTAATACGTAATAGTATATATCGTTATACGTTATATAGTAATGGTA